>NW_015558637.1:631480-639961 GCF_001515605.1 Sinocyclocheilus anshuiensis
TTCAGATGTGTGCTGCGCATTTTATGGAGGATGGATGAGGACTGTTTCCTGAACCAGTAGCCTAATGCGTCTGTAGCACAAAGGCTGTTTCTATAACGTTGGACAGTTCCAGCTTTGCAAGGGCGCTTCTGACTCACAGCCTGAAAGTACGTTTTTTATATTTAAATAATTTGCCAATGATGATTCAAACGCGAGGATGAGCAGTGTAGACTTTTTAGCAACATCATATGACCTCTTTAAATATTTTATTTTAAAAAATTTTACTAAAATCTAACCTTTCATTGGAGAATTAAGAATTTAAAATGGGAGAGAAATCTCATTATGAAATAAATGTTTTTCTCTAATACACATTGGTCACAATTAATCAAACCCTTTTATCCAATACTTTTTGCAACCTCCTTTTGCCAAGAGAACAGCTCTGAGTCTTCACCTACAATGCCTGAAATGATAGTGCTTCTCCTCTTCAGTTCACCACACTCATTTTCTATAGGGTTCAGCTCAGGGAACTGGATTGGCCAGGGCAGAAGCTTGGTTTTGTTCTCAGTGACCCATTTTTGTTTTGATTTTGATGTTTGTTTGTGGATCATTGTCCTGTTGGAAGATCCAACCATGGCCCATTATAAGATTTCTAGCATGGACAGTCAGTTTTTTTTATTTTTTATCCATTGATATTTTATAGAATCCATTATGCCGATGTGACGAGTGGGGCGGGGCCGAGAGCCGTGGGAACGGAGCGAGGCCGGTGGAGTAATTGATAATGAGCGACACCTGCACCACTCACCGTCTCGAGTCCCACGGCTCTCGGCCCCGCCCCACTCGTCACAGCCATCTATGCCACAACATTAAAGATCCAGCAGTATATTTCATTGTACATATGGGGTACTTTTTTTTAATCGCCCTGTGCACCAAACCCCTCTTGAGAGTTTGCTGCTAAAAAGCAACATTTTTTAGTTTCATCTGGCTATTGAACCCAGTTCCGTTTAAAGTTCCAGTCGTGTCTAGCAAGTTTGTTTTTGGATGAGAGCGTTTTCTTTTCCATTTTTTTCTTTAAACCCTCCCAAACAGTTTTTTTATAGGCTTTCTGACCCCAAGATTAACTATTTCTGCAGTTCTCCAGCTGTGATCCTTGGGGTCTTTGGCCACTCAAACTCTCCACCTCACCGTGCATTAGGACGATATAGACACACATCCTCTTACTGTAGTAGAGACATTTTTTTATTTCACAATGTGATTTTTCCCCCACTTTCACTTTTTTTTTTTTTGGAATGAAAGATTAAGTGGATAAACAATGCAGATTTATTTTCAAAGCCTTCTTTGATCATATTTACCAAGGGTATGAATAATTTTGAGCACAACTGTACCATGCGAGGAGGAAGAAAGGCCTAAACCTTGTGTGAAAAGCTTCCAGGGTTCTTATTACGCTGTGAAATGATGGGGGAAGTGAGTCAGTGAGGACAAAGATTCCTAATTAGGTGAGCTCCCTTCAGACTGCCAAACAAAAGCCTCAATCCGAACTTGACGCCCCCAATGCTCAGAGGGATCCTCGGTTCTCAAGGCCAGAACCTAGAGGCATTGGGAAGCTTTAACCATTGTTGCTTGAGATTGCTACAGCAAAATTTACACACGAAGAGAACAGGCAGAGAGCACAAGGGTACAATGAAAGTCCTCGGCAGCCCTCATCCAACTATGATGTAATGGTGGGACGGGAGGCCAGAGGGAGTGGGGGGAGCCAGCTGTTCTTTGGTAAGGACATCTGGGCATGAGTGCTGTGGGACGTTGCAGTTGGACAGATGAACATGAACAGGGAAAATAGGCAGAATTCCTGACACTGCCCTCATCAGCCCTCATTATAATGAAGCTGCCGTCAGACTGTGAGCCAATTAGAGCTCTTTGTGAAAAAGTAATTTAGCAGAATATTATACACAAAATTTGAAAAAAAGGCTTGTCAAATATAAAGTACGGAATTAAAAAAATAAATAAAAATTCATGTTCGGAACCAACTTTTGTCCTCTAGAACCTACAATACTTGAGGGATATACAGCATTCATTATTGACCAAGCATCTGAAGGCCAGGATTTTCACTAAGTCAGGGGGGGACCTACAAGGCTGTCATTGATCTGCTTCCTGCAGCAAGCTTTCCCAGGGGTCATACACAAAATAAAGTTAAACCACATTTCTTGACAAAAGCCATTTGGGTTGAGTCCATACATCCAAGATTAGGGTATCTTAATTGTAGGATTGTTTCAGCTTTAGTGAACACATTTAGATTTTGTGAGCAGTTGTTGACAATTTAATATAATTTGTTAATCTCTAAAATATTTTATTGGGTACAAACTGTAAAATATCCATTTATTCAATCCAGCAAAAGCCCTAATGACTGAGAGGCTACACAGACAACACCGTGGGGATGGGCCCATTACAAAGGTTGAGAACAACTGCAATAAACCATGACGATGATTAAGAACATTTATCCATTCTGAAATGGAGGGGGGAGTTAATAAAAAAAAAAAAAAAAACATTGAGATGGTTCATTTGGTTGATTTTTATCAAGCAACTCCATAGCACTGCATGACAACACCAGACAGAGCTGCGGCAGAGTACAATTATGACATCTCCTCCTTGGCAAGGCGGTCTTTCTTGAGGGGTCCCTGTTGAAAGAAAAGATTGGTTACCAGCTGATTTAACGGACTACTTTATACAAGCAAAAAAAATAAAAATAAAAAAAAATTAGATGTCATCAGAGAGTGAACAGGGAGAAAGCACAAGTGAGGCACCACTCCCCTGCCTCACTGAGTTTTTTTTGTATCTTGCACTGGAATGGAACCCAAATCTCAGATTGACAGGCTGAAACAGGTTACGAACAGTGCACTGATCTGCAGAGGATCATAGTCAAATTGGCAGTTAGGTGTGGTGCACGTAAACTCAGAAGGGCAGCATCTACCAAAGCCTCGGGACACTCGGCCCCAGCCTAATTCAGACTGATATTTTTGGGCCAGTCTGATTGTGGATGCTCAGGTCACAGCAGGGATAAAGTCCAGAGTAACCACTGGGTCCCAAAGCAGTCGTGCACTCACCATGAAGCTTTTCTTTTCCTCGATGGTCTGGAAACGTCCATGACCGAATTTGGAGGTGGTATCGATGAATTTGAGGTCGATCCTCTCCTGGGCACGGCGGCTGGTCTGGACCAGAAGAGATTTGCGCAGAGTCAAAACCCTCTTCTTGGTTCCGACCACACAGCCTTTCAGCATGACAAAGTCGTTGGTCACTTCACCATAGTGCACAAAGCCACCCTAATGTGCACAAAAAGTCAGTTTAAAACCTTAAAGAATACACAGCCTGAAGTAACTGAAAACCACATAAGGCAGGCATCTGCACACTCACCAGGGGGTTGATGCTCTTGTTGGACAGATCATATTCAGTAGAGGCATTGTTCTTAACTACTTTTCCATCCTTTGTGTGATACCCCACACCAATCTTGTAAATCTAAAGAGCAAAACATCATGAGAAACAAGACTCAAGAGGAAAGGGATGCTTAAAACTGGTCCTACAGGAAAGCTAGGGTCTAATTCTGAGGCCTCACCTTCTTGTTGATCTCAGTGCGGTGGTGGTAGCCCTTCTGACCAGCACGAGCCACAGAGAAAGCCACACGGGCAGGATGCCAGGCTCCAATACAGGCCACTTTACGCAGACCACGATGGGTCTTACGGGGCAGCTTCTTTGTGTGCCAGCGGCTTGTCACACCTACAGAAACATTTACTTGATCAAAAAGTGCTCTTAGAAGCTCATTTGATTAAAATATGGCAAGTGTGCTGTCAGAAGGAAGGCAGCATGGGAAATTTCCTCATGCGTTTCGGGCGCCATGCCTGACGCGATTAATCCATGTCTTTCATCATTGTGCACAATGCCTGTCAAAACCCATAGGAACAGACAGATGTTAAACAAAAAGCCATCAACTTACCCTTGTATCCGTGACCCTTGGTAACCCCGATAACGTCAATCATCTCATCTTGACCAAAGACAATAGTGATGGGAACGGGCTGCTCAAGTTTCTCTCTGGCCCAGTCAACCTTATCAGCGATGGAGCCTCCATTCAGCTGAATCTCCATCAAGTGAGACTTCTTCTGTCTGAGGGGCAGCAGGCGCATCTACAGAAAGTTGACCGTTAAGTCTTGCTCCATTTAAAAAAATAAATAAATAAAAATTCAGAAATACGCAAGCCATACAGCCAATATTTATCCACAAATGATACAGTATACAAGTTCTTTTGTACACTACCTTGTACTGACAATGCAATTGTGTAAAATGGTTCTTATACTGTCAAAGTTTCATAATGAGTTTTACGGATAATGAAAGTTACATGAAATTACAGAAGCCATTTGGATAAGTAAATTGAAAAAAAGTTTCTGAAAGTAAATCAAGAGAGAATTGAGAGGGGGAAAGAAAAAAAAAAAAAGAAAAAAAAAAAAAAACCTTCACAGGACCCAAATTTCAAAGGCAAGTCGGAGTTAACGTGTAAACAAGTCACTTACATTCATATTCATTTTCATTCATTCATATAACGAACATGTGGAATGGACTTTCTTCATTAATGGCATAAGACCAATAAAGTAACATTTTGAAGGAGAACGAGATATTTTTGGCCATAAGCTCCCAGCCTTCTTTTCAATACATAAAGCGGTCACCAAAGCCCACACTTCTGTGAGATGCAGCTTGTAAGCTCACCTGTGTGTGGGCAATGATGCGAATGACCTGGCAGTACTTCTTCATGGAGGCAAAGTCTTTCTCCAGCTGCTTCTTGCCCTCTTCATCTTGCCATCTCTTGCAGTACTTGGTAAAGGCCTTCTTCTTGGACTTGTACCTTAAAGTGGTAGATGGGGGCACAAAGAAAGGTTGCCACGGTTCCTTCATAACCCAGTGGGCCAGTGGAAGGAGACCGGGCATGGCTGCTTGCCCATCCTCATGGTAAAGGGGAGGCGTCGACAGCACTAGGTAATTTCGGCTCATGGCATGGTTTCTAAGGAGCCTTTTCCACCAGCCAGAGGAGTCCGGAGCTCATCAGGGCACTAGGCACTTGAGCGGAGCTGCACCACACAGACACATTAGACTGGCTCAGAAAAACATGACAAAAATGTTCAATCTGGCAACTATCTGCTCCAGACTAGGGCTGTCAAAAAAAAACTGAATTTAAGGGGGTCATGCGATTTCAAGTTTTCCTTTCTCTTTGAAGCGTTACAAGCTCTTGGTGCATAAAAGTCAGTAAAGTTGCAAAGACTAAAGTCTCAAATCCAAAGAGATTCTTTATAAAAGTCAAGTCAACCACACCTACCTAAAACGGCTCATTCTAACACGCCCCCACATGTCTATCTTAACCACGGCTTGTGTACTGCATGATCACTGCGTCTGTCACGCGACTTAACCGTTTGGGCTTGAACTGATGGTAAAATTAACGACATTAACCGTCTTGATATTTACTTTGAAAGCTGAAGCGATTATGGTAAGGGGCGTTACATTTCCGACATGCTTGTGGTGGTCGGCCAGTCACAATGCACTGGGTCAGCTGGCCAATCAGAGCAGACTGCGCTTGTTAAAGGAGGGGGATGTGTTTGAGAGAGGCGGGGCATAGAGGACCTACAATAATGTACAGTATTGGAAAAATAATGTTTTTTGAACATTAAAGCATGTCAACATATTCTGTCACACCAAATACACAATGATCTTTAAAATCACATCATATGACCCCTTTAAAATGCATAATTTCAGTTAGGGTGAAGAAAAGCTTTTGGTTTCTCTCCTGAGGCCACAAGAGGGCGGCATCGAGCAAAATATTACTAATGCACGTACTCAGAACATAAAACAGACTATCTGTGGGAAAAAGAAAAAAAAAGTGCATAATGTTTAAAATGTTTATAAACCAATTATAATTAAGTTGCTTAAACTATAAACAAAACGGCATCATGCATGTATGCATAGTTTAATACAAAAGGGCCAAAAGCCAATCACAGTACATTTTTCATTTAAAAACACGAGTTGCAGTGGGATGGGGAAAAAACACGCCATAAAGTCTCGAGATGTTTTTCAAAGTTGAACTTGCATTAATTTTACATAGCTTTATAAACCTGCAGCTCTTGTGTGAGACGCGAGTGCAACAGTGATATGGATGTCCCTCTAGAAAATGTGCAAAATAGGAGTTCTGTGTGAACAGCTTGGTTTCAGTTTTGATAAGATCTTCTCTGCATTGATGTGCTCTTTTCCCGCAATATTTGTAATTAACAACGCAGCAGCGCCGCATCTAGTGGCTTCAACTGGATAGTTTAACTAAAACATTAAAATGCAATTACACTTACATAGTCAACGCATTTCGTGTGCCACTGATAAGGCTGCCTCCTTAACGCACACCTAAAATTCGAATGCAACGTTTTTGCATTCGAACGTGGATTTTTATTTTAAGTTCGACGAATATTCGACAACTTTTGACAGCCCTACTCCAGACTAAACATGCAACCAATCAATTCATCAAAACCAAGCCTTACCAGTTCTTATAGAAGCGACGCTTGCACTCATCACTAATGTGCTCAGCAAAGATGGTCTTGAAAGAGCGCAGGCCTCGAGGGGTCATGACATAACCAACAACACCCACTACAATCATGGGAGGAGTCTCCACAACGGTCACCGCCTCAACCACCTCTTTTTTGTTGACCTCTGTTAAACATAAGTACAAGTTAACAATTGCAAAACAGAATGCAGGTTTAGACCAGGAATTCAGAGTTATTTAACTGCGCTCAGTACTCGACATTCAGCAAGGGCTAAAGGCCCTAATATGTCCGCCCGTCGAGAATATCATCACTGGCAGACACTCTACAAGCAAATCAGATTTCCCATTTCTATGTGCAACAAAATCTGAATGCTTAAACTTTAACTTACTTGAGCCAGGTCTGTCGACCTCACGGACAATGTGGGTCATGCCAGCCTTGTAGCCAAGGAAAGCAGTCAGGTGAACAGGCTTGCTGGGATCGTCTTTAGGGAAACCCTTCACCTTGCCACGATGGCGTTTGCACCTCTTGCGGGGCAGGAAGCCCAGAGAGCCGTGGCGTGGGGCCGAAAACTTACGGTGAGACTACACAAAAAAAAAAATTAAGCCGTTACTCCGGTCTTGAAGACTCAATTTCTAGTCTTCTAAATTGCACGAAAGAGGTTTTCTTGCATGAGAAAACTCGCATCGGTAGCCTAAAAGAGCCAACTTTACATTAAACAGGTCATTACATGGGAACAGACATTAACCCTCATGTGGTGTTCGGGTCCTTTTTGCTCTGAAAAAATTATTTTTTCCGAAAATACTAGTTAATGTTATCGCATTGGACTGAAATTGTGACTTCGTTCACAAAGGGTATAACTACTTCTACATTTTTTTTGATAATTCATACTTATCTGGGGGAGATTTTTCACCTTGTTACACTTGTGATGTTCCACAGCAAAAATGACCCGGCCTCAAAAAAATGCTTATAAATCACTCATTATGCTATGTTATCAACAAAGATTGGATTCAATCGGTTTGTCAACTTATCTTTCATTTAGGACTGGTTTTGTATTTATATTTGCTTCTGTTTAATCGTAGGCCTCATTTATCTGAGAGTAGGCACCTCATTTTTTGAGTGAAAAAAGCATTTATGAATAATTTTCACAATATTAAATAAAAACTGATGAAAATTTGCACTGTTTATCGCACTAGTGTACTTTAATGTTTAATCAGGGAGTTTGCTTTTAAATGCTTTTATTTTGTACAAAATTGCACAGTCACACTTGTGGTGTTCCCGGTCAAAAATGTCCAGCCATTCAAAGTGAATGGGAAAGAATGAAATTGTAATAGAAACTATTGGTGTTCAGGAGCATGTTGATCATATTCACGTTCACATATGTATGTGTGCTTGCAAACAAAGGCCTTGGACCTGTTCATGTTTGGATGCATACTCATGCTAACACACACACAATTGGGAGTAGTACAAGTTTTCTATTTCATCCTACCCTGAACTGCAGCCAATATCATTTCATCAATCTGATAGTATAACTCTCTTTCTCTTGCGCACACACACTTCACCCTGCTTCAAAAGAATCTTTCTTTCATCACACCTTCTAGACTAAATATTATGACAATAGGTATTGAGGCTTTCATGTTCTCACAAAGCAGACAAACGTTTACTAATAAATACTTTAGTACACATGGTGGTGGAAAAAAATAAGATTTGAGTGAAAAAATTTGGGGTGGGAGGAAAAAAAATGACAGATTTTTTTGCGTTCTCTCGCAAAACTTTTGCATTCCCTCGAGAAACTTTGGGTTCCCTCGCCAAACGCAAATATCTTTTGCGAGAGAACGCAAAGGTTTTGCGAGGGAACGCAAAATATCTTTGCAAGAGAACGCAAAAGGGAACGCAAATATCTTTGCGAGAGAACGCAAAAGTTTTGCGAGGGAACGCAAAGTTTCTCGAG
>NW_015558637.1:640782-641327 GCF_001515605.1 Sinocyclocheilus anshuiensis
TATGGCAGTGCTGTTTTTTCATGTCACAATGGTCAGATTTGTTGTTGCATGACATTGTCTCTGTATGACAGTGTCTGTGTTATTTCTCTGCAGTGTCTGTGCAAAGAAAACAAATATCAACTTTATTCAACAATTTGTCTGCTCCACGTCACCCTGGTGCCATTTTTGAGAGTATTCACTGAACGCAAACTGCGTATGCCATTGTGCGTCAGCTGCGTCACGCAGATACATTGTTTTCGTTCAAATCAAAGCAACAGAAAATAAAAGCATTTCAAAATAAAGGTCATTTTTTGTGATCTTTCCCTTTCACTCTGAATGGCCAGTCATTTTTGACCGGGAACACCACAAGTGTGACTTTGTGCCATTTTGTACAAAATAAAAGCCTTTCAAAACAAACTCCCTGATTAAACATTAAAGTACACTAGTGTGATAAACAATACACATTTTCTCCACATTTTATTTAATATTGTTAAAATTATTCATAAATAATGCTTTTTTCACTCAAAAAATGAGGTGCCTACTCTCAGATAAATGAGGCCTACGAT
>NW_015558637.1:641462-642729 GCF_001515605.1 Sinocyclocheilus anshuiensis
TAGCATAATGAGTGATTTATAAGCAATTTTATGAGGCCGGGTCTTTTTTGCTCTGTAAACTCGTGTGATAGAGTTCTGAACACAACACAAAGGTTAAGACTACCATACTGGACAGCATAAGAAACTACTGACTGTCCCTTTATCTAGTGCCTAAAAATGTACTTCCGACACTTCACTTGATAAGCCCCAATTCTTTACGATAGGCACAGAAAGACATTCAAAACTTGAATTAAAAAAAAAAAACTTAAAAAGGCACAATTTGACAACTAGAATGGTTTATAATATCTCACTTTCATCTTTATGCTTTCTAAAACGTATTTAAATAGTTTGTGATAAAAGATTTCAAAGCCAGGCAGAACACTGCCATTTTCCCCTACGGTCGATCACTTACCACGTGCAAAATACTCAGGCGCTGCGGTTAAGTTACACTCCATAACCACAGCAAATCATTCGCTTACCTTTTATGCACAATATACGGAATAGCATGTGTTCAAAAACGGATGGATGACTCTGATCTAGGTTGGATCGTGAAGGGGAGTCGATCACTCACCATTTTGTCCCCAGTCCGATTGAAAGAGAGCTACCTCTTTTTCTTCTTCTTCTTTTGGTTTTATGGCGGGTTGCGAACCAACTTCATAGGTGCATACCGCCACCTACTGTGATGGAGTGTGAAGAGAATGTGCTCACCTAAATCTTAAATTCTGTTCATTATACCACAATTCTTAAGAAATCTCATGACTGCACTTATTTGTTTTCCTGCATTTGGACCATCAACATCTGTCTCCAGCTTTATTAATGCATCCAATGTTGAAGAGAGCGACTTAGAAGCGGCGCTTCCTTTTAAAGCAACATGTGCATCCGACGCGTGTGCGTCACTGCATACGTCACACGTACGTTAAGATCCTCTAGTGGCGTCGCCCTCTACGGGCGATGTAGTTGAAGTACATATTAAATATGAAATGTTCCACTTTCGCCCTTAATATTCATTCTGTTTCAAGATTAATGTCAGATACATGTGTAAAATGTGACCCGAAATTTTTTTTTGTAAATCTAAGATATGCAACTAAAACTAGTCTGTATGTCTAGGGCAGAACACAAAAGAAAATGTTCAGCAGAATGTCCAGACTTTTTTTTCTTCTCCATACAATGAAAGTGGATGGTGACACTGACCAGTGATAGCTGTGGTCACCATCCACTCTCAATATATAGAAATAGTCGTTCAGACATTCTGCCAGATAACTCACAAAAAAATAACAATAATAAATAA
>NW_015558637.1:642986-679089 GCF_001515605.1 Sinocyclocheilus anshuiensis
TTAGAGAGTCAGACTCGTAACCCAAAGGTTGTGGGTTCGAGTCTCGTACCGGCAGGGATTGTAGGTGGGGGGAGTGAATGTACAGCGCTCTCTCCCAGCTTCAATACCACGACTGAGGTGCCCTTGAGCAAGGCACTGAACCCCCAACTGCTCCCTGGGCGCCGCAGCAAAAAATGGCTGCCCACTGCTCCGGGTGTGTGTTCACTGCTCTGTGTGTGCACTTTGGATGGGATAAATGCAGAGCACTAATTCCGAGTATGGGTCACCATACTTGGCCAAATGTCACTTCACTCTCACTCTCACTAAAAGTCAAATATCAGGCATATTCAGTTATTTTTAAGATAATTTCTCTCACATTCACTCAAAAATGCAATCTACAACTAATTTATGTAGTATGCTTCATGTACAGTGTGGTAATGCACATTAAGTTGTCGTAAAATTAAACTTCTAAGATGAAGATTTTTTTAAAGGTCTTTTATTAAATAAAATCTGAGAACTTCATATCTGAACTAAATGCAGTGAACGTGTAGCTAACAGGACAAGACTTGCCTTAAAAAAAAGGGGGCATTACATTCTCAATGCACAAAACTTTAAAAAATGTTCGTGGTTTTCCCAAGTTCAGTGGCCATACAAAGGACAAGTCTTATAGTTTAGGTGAATTAATTATTTGCAAAACAGAACACACTTAAATAAAACAATACTAATTTTTTAATTACTTGCTGAAAAAGAAGACAGTAAAGCTCAATTTTGAGCAGTTTATCCATTCGGTCTGAGGTTTCTTCAACATGAACAGCAGAGGGCAGCACTGTATCTTTAATAAAAGGGACTCAAGTCATGCACTGCAGATACAACAACCTGGATGTCAAGTTCAACCAGCAGCCATTTCAATAAGTGGGGCATTATGGGGAGGTAGTGTTTCTGCCAGCATGCTTTGGTACTGTTCATTAAGGCATCACAGGGTTTGTGGGGAAACTGTGCATTTATTGATGCATCATAACGCATGTTTTTCATCTCAGATGCAAAGTAGTGGTTTACGTCTCACAGCTTTTATTCCTTGTGCCAGTCAGTAGGCACATCACCCAACAATTAGAGTTTCTTTTCAGAGAACTAACTCAGAGCTTGGCTGAAGTCATCGGTGTTTGCAGAGGTTGGCAAGGAGGAGTCTCTCTCAGCTTCCTCATCATCCTGGATAAACCTCTGGTCCTCCCGCTCATCTCAAAATCCACATCTCGCCTGATTCAGATTACGCTCCTGAAAGAAAGTCTTCCCGAACTCATAAGTGCTGATCATTACGGCACAGGCGGGAGCAACTTTGATCACTCTTGGAAGAAAACCTGAAAAAAGCAAAGCTGTTAATTGAATGTATACAACATTATCCCTGACTGTTTAAACAATAAAAAACTTTTAAAGCTGTAATCTGTAATTTCAGATCCAGTTTGGTCCAACACAAATCTAACAACACTGTTCTATGCATGCAATATATTATACGTCCAAAAGATTACCATAAACTATAATATTATATGACTATAAACTATTGAGTTATTAATCCCGACTAAGACTGCATGATATAAGAAATACTGACATCACAATATTTAGATTTTTGGTGCTATATTTGCGATATGAAAAGGTACAGGAATTTCCACCAGATGACGCGAGTAGCTATATCTGGAAAGAATAATTCAAGAATGACTAGGGTGATTATTTGGGGAGTGCATCTGCATAAAAACATACAACTATACTTTACTGTACAATTACAATACTAATAGTTACGTCTTAATATCTTCATTTTCAAATGGTAAACAATTAAGCTTTTATTTTGACAAAAATACAAACAAAAATATGCGCGGACAGTTTCAGAACGCGCTGCTGAACATGAATTACACGTGTGTAAATGCCGCACTTCACTCTGAAACCAGTAGCGCAAAATGTTTACTGAAATAGCAGTCTGTGCAATTTGACAATCACAATATTGTCAAATATATCACAATATTGATTTTATTTCAAAATATCGTGCAGCCCTAATCCTGACCGTCACAAACAGGCCTCTTTTAACTGATGTCAATCTCTAGTTTGACTAGTAAAGTTATATAACTACTCTGACGTCACTATCACTAGATATTAGAGCTTACCTGCAAACAAACCCCTGTATCCCATGTCGATCCAGATATTCCTCATCATGTTCCATGTGGAGGACGGTTTCTTCACAGAAACTACTGCCAAAGGAAATTTGATGCCTGATAAATGTAATTAAATCTAGCTTAAGTAATCAGCTCCGAACTGTTTTTAAGTGAGCCGTCGCCTAATGATGACATATGTCACTCAACATGCAGGTTGCATTACTCCACTCTTTCTAATGTGTTAACAGGTGAAACTACAGAAGCTGCTATACCTCCAAGAGCCTCCATTTCTCCTAACTGGATTTGCTTGCGTGTTTTCACCACATCAAACGGCAGGGTCAGAATTGCAGCGATCTGTGTCAAAAAAATAAAATAAAATAAATAATGTATATATAGCTGATAACCCAGGATGGTATGAAAGACATTCTTTTTTTTTTTTTAACCAAGTTTAAAACCAGATTTAAAAATGTCAGTAAATACTTGCATAATGTATTTTGAATTTTCTTAAAGAAAAATATGCATCACCTTTTCCACAAATAAAAATATTAACACATACTTATTTCAACATTGATAATAAGAAGAAATATTTCTTGTGCAGCAAATTAATGATTTCTGAAGGATTGTGTGACACTGAAGACTTAAGTGATTGCTGCTGAAAATTCAGCTTTGCATCACAGGAATAAATTACATTTTACAATATATTCAAAGTGAAAACAGATTGTAGATTGTTTAGATTGTAGTGATATTTCACAACATTACTATGTATTACTGCATTACATTTTTGACTGATACTTCTTAGGGAGAAAAGCAACCAAACAAAAACTGTTCTTAAACATTATACAAATATAATTAATTGTACACTTAATGATTATTCACAAATCAATTCTATTTTCACTGCAAAACCAATACATTTCAATAATGTAGTAATGTTATGCAGTAAGAATATACAAAAAGTAACTTGACCATTAGTTAGATATCAGCTCAATTTTACTCATGTCCTCCATTCATCTGGGACAGAAGCTGACCCAGCATTTGTTCTCATGCAAAATGCCCTTATTTTTAATCAGTCAGGCCAGATAAGGTATCTCGCTCTATTTGTTCACATTGTTTTATCTTTTTTTTCTCACCATAGTCTTATGTAATCATTCATAAACTCCTCTATATTAATTTACAGCCATCAAATTCCTTCTTTTAATGCGTCACTTAAAGTAAAAGTCATCAATCATATTTGGCTTTTGAGAGTATACTCACTGCTCCTGAGATGGCCCCTGCTGTAAAACTGATGGTGAATGAGGTCTGTGGTGCCCTGTACCGCTCACACAGCTGTGCCTTCACTAGCTCATAGTTAAACCAGTACAGGGCTGAGGCAAAAAAACACAAAAACAGTCAAACATTGCATCTGGGGAACATCAGTTCACCATCACGCAGCCAGAGAGTGTACGGGTCACTGACCGGAAAAGGGCACGTCCCGTAGAACAGTGGGTCCCCAGCCTCTCCAGAGAGATAACCAGCCATCCTGAGCCACAGCCGAGCGGATACACACCATCAGCTCGCTGTACGGTAGCTTGCGGGATTGCATCTTTGTCCGAACTAACTCCAGAGGGCTGATCACAGACACCGCTCCCACTGAGCAGCACAGAGAGATGTCAATAACTTGACAACAGAGATCACACCACAGCAGAAACGATCGAACAGTACACTGGGAAAAGTACAACAAAAGTATGGATGCACTGATATTAAGATTTAGCCGTTTTTTGTCTAAATGCGTTTAAAATAACATTTAAATCAATCATTCTAAACACTACAAGTGAATTTAGACATCACAATATTATAATATGCAGTAAGAAAAAATTATTTTCATTTTGAGATTTGCAAAATATTACAATCTACCGTTCAAAAGTTTAGGGTCAGTAAGAATTTTCTTGAAAGAAATGAATACGGAATACTTTTATTCAAAAAGGATTAAATTGAACAAAAGTGACAGTAAAGATATTAATAATGTTTTTAAAAAAATAATTATAAATGCTGTTCTTTTGACCTTTCTATTCATCAAAGAATCCCCCCCAAAAAGTATTAAATTGTTTCCACAAAAAAAGAAGCAGCACAACTATTTTCAACATTAATAACATGTTTCTTTCTTTCTTGAGCAGCAAATCAACATATTAGAATGATTTCTCAAGGATCATGTGACACTGAAGACTGGGGTAATGATGCTGATAATGTAATAATTTTACATAATTATTGTTTTAATGTTTTTTGTTCAAATAAATGCAGCCTCAGCAATCATTAGAGATATCTTTCAAAAATATTCAGAAATCTTACCGACCCCAAATGTTTGAATGGTAGTGTATATATACTAGCAATATATTCTAGCTAATAATGTTAATATAATACATAAATTATCTTGAAATGAGTGTTAGATGGCAGCAAATGTAAATGTCAAAACAGGAGAAATGAGAACCCAATTAATATCCAAAACTGACTGATACATTAAATTAAACACCTCTACTATCAGCCAGTAACCAATATAGTACCCATGTATTCTGCTGTTTTTCAGAGTTATGTTTAGGGACACATGTAATATTATTATATGATCTTAATAATACACAGTACAATATGTACGGCAGTTTTGTAAAAGATGCTTGGATGAGACGGGAAGGATAAGTTCATACTCACATCTTGCTAACCCTCCTGCTATGAGGGGGATATGGTCCCCCTGATAGCCCATGCTGTAACGCAGGAAGTCTCGCAGCTGGTCATAACAGGTGAAATAGATGACTGTGGCAGGAACAGCCATCACCCTTCAAACACAAGGGTGAATTGAAAATAACTTGTGCACTAATTACAAATGTGTGTCATTTCAAAGATTCACATTTATTCTTATTTGCACTTATATATTGTTGCTCTTTTGTTAGTTTTGACTGCTTTTATTGTCCTCATTTGTAAGTCGCTTTGGATAAAAGCATCTGCTAAATGACTAAATGTAAATGTATTTGCTGTTGTGTCAGGCCATGCGCTCAAGTGATCTGACCCCAAAAAAAGATTACAGTGAACTTGATCCAGACGTTCAATCATTAACATGTTATTTATACATTTACAAAGTCAAAGGGTCATTTGCTTGCACAGTAAACAGCATGACTATGGTTTTTTTATTTACATATAATGACCCTTATGCGGCAGTTCTTTTAATGGATCACTTCAATACACTCGAGTCATCTGTCTGAATCAGTCTACCGAATCCTTCAATCAATGATCTTTGAATCTGTCAAATCATTTATTTAATGATCTACAAGTTATTACTTTTAGCAAAACACTGCACTTCAGTGCAGAATCAAAGTCGTTAGAATGAGCTAGAGCAGTGGTTTTCAAACTGGGGTCCGTGACGCAAAGCCAGGGGGTCCGCAGAATAATTTGCTATACTGTATTTTCCGGACTGCAACTCGCGTTTTTTATCTTCTGAAACGTGCTATGATTTATATTCCAAAGTGACTTATACAATGCATTAATATCAAATAAGCAAAGCGTAAAAACTTAAAAGTGGGCACTTCAAGGTTTATATAGCTAAATAATATTCCTCATGTCTGTTTGACAAGTAGACAGTATCGCAGAGTTTTCCTTCATTTTAGGAAGTGGTTCACATAGACCAAGACGGCAAGCGCATTTTTGTTTGTTTTCTTTATTTTACAAAAGCACTACGTTTCACTGTCATTTTGAAGGTGCACAAAATAAAAATAGACCGTTTTGAATGTCTTGCTCTTATCTGATGGATATCACTTTTTCTGCTGATATAAGGAATCCAAAGTGTTTCGCGCTGGCGCCTCCCGTGCACACAACATATCAGTTCTAGCACTGCAACTTGACATCACAGCCTCATCATCAGCAAACTAAATGAGACAACTAAACCTACAAAAGGTATTTGGTGACTCAATTTAACTTGTCTGTTGTACAATATGTAGGTTTTGCTGGTTAGCGTGAGCATGCCATGGTGTTTTTCCAAACACGTTTTTGCATATGTGAAGGATGCTGTTAGTAGATATTCAGACATGAGAGAAGTACAAAACCTTCTTTACATAATAAGTAGCATGATTCACTCATAAAAACGATTCATGCCAAATGAGAGGTTTGCGAGCCCACTATGTGGTTAAGTTTCAGTTTTTAGTAAGTAAGTTTAGTTTGTTATGGACATAGCCATAGGTGCCGATTTATGTTTCTGCTGGTGGGTACAAAAAACGAGCATTACATTTTTTTATAAAACACATTTTCACCGCTGTTTACACAAGTAAATGATAACCGGGCTAAGTTATCATACACATACGCAACAAATGCTTAACATATTTAAACATTCTCATTACTCAGTAATTCATTATACTGGGTGTTAGTTTTTTCTAGAGTAGGCTATACTCCGTTCGATGGTGCATTTGATGAATTCACTACACAAAATTTATCTTGCGAAGTAAAATGCATGCAATTACCAACCAAATAATACAAACATTCTTTCTATGAGGGTTGCGCTTCACTAAATAAAATTATTTAATAAATATGTTTACAAAAAGCACTTATTCGCGCGTACACAGGACAAAGTTTGAGTTACACGTAATATCTGAAGGAGCGCAGAGCCACGATCACTATATATATATATATATATATAAAATGGAGAGCAAGCCCACTGTAAGCCGAGAGATTCGTGCTGGCGCCCTCTCGTATCACAATAATGTACTCTCGACATTTGCCATTAAAATAATGCCAAAAACTGCCTCAAATGAACTATAAATACGAGTATAAAGTTGTAAAAGTTGCAATCCATTTCTTATTGGTTAAAATGAACGAAGAACTATCTTGTGTTTTTCACTAGCACCCACGGGATCGGCGCCTACGGCATTTAAAATAAATGTTGTTTGTAACGATCGGCACTATAATTAATTTTTTGATATACATATATATTCATTTATTTTTGTTCTGCTATGAATGCCACAAAATTTTAATGATTTGGAGTGAGGGGAAGTAAAATTCATGTTAGTTTTTATAATGTTTTTTCCCCCCTAACATTCGTTTTATTTAGACCTATTCAGTATTTAAATTATTTCTGAAAGTAATAGTAAAATGCGACTTACACACCGATGCAACTTATGTTTTGTTTTTTCCCCCCCTGACCTGGTGAAACTTTCCAGAAAATATGGTAAATTTAATTATTTTATGCTGTAGTATTAAAAAGTACATATACAATGGGGACCATTTGCACCAATAAAACATTCATATTATGTTCATTCCTCCTACCAACATTAAACTTTAGCCTTAAACACTGTTATAATTATGAGGGGGTCCTTGGAAAATCCTCTCCCCTGTAAGGGGTCCTTGGCTCCAAAAAGTTTGAAAACCCCTGGGCTAGAGTTACAGTACACACTTTATGAATAGACACACAAAAAAGGACTAGACTAGATCTGTTAGCACCTGTTATGACAGCATCTGTTTTTTATGTAACTGTACACTGGCATTATGATGCTGGACTTACAGTGTGGGAGGAAGTCCGCTCCACAAAGACCTGAGCCCCTCATTACGAGTAATCTTTACAAATGCATCCTGACAAACAAAAAGTGAATCAATCATAGGTTTGTGTGATTACAAAAACTTGGAATCAGAGTTTGGAAAGATGCGAATGATTTCTCACCACGGTCCCGCTGAAGTGGGTAGGGGTTTTGTACCAGCTGGAGCAGCTTGACATATTCTGACACACATAGACGTGGTCCATCAGCCCGTTACAATAGAGGAAGCATTTCCCTAAAAAGACAGACAAAATGCAGTAGCATGAATCTAATTTGTAATACTTTTGCGCATTTATTATCAATGGCCACAAGCACCCAAATTACTTAAGTGACTGCAGTGAACAATCATGGGAAAAAAAGACCCAATTTCTTTGTGAACTTTTATTTTCAATTGCAAAACACTTGATTTTTAATCTAGCAATTGGTTATGGTGGAATTTTACATAGAATAGGTTGTACACAAAGTTGTACACTATACATATTGTATGGATTAAAGTCAGAATTAATTGACAAATTCATCTATTTTATTAATGCATTTTATTGATCTGATTTGATATTGATCTGTGAATAATTCATCCATGCATATGTGCCTTTTTAAAAACAAATTATTATAACTCGATCTTCCAGTGAAACAACAGCAAGCTTGCATTCGGATCTGCCACCATCCAATCAGCAACCGATGAATAGGCAATGAAATCAACAACTGATGAATAGGCAATGATTTGTCACCACCCTACATTTTTGATAATCCGTTTCAATCAAATTTATGTCACAATATAAAAAAAAGAAGAACTGCCACTACTTCTGTTACCTTGCAACACTACCACAATATGGTTACAAAAAAACAAAAGATAATTATGAGGGGGTCCTTGGAAAATCCTCTCCCCTGTAAGGGGTCCTTGGCTCCAAAAAGTTTGAAAACCCCTGGGCTAGAGTTACAGTACACACTTTATGAATAGACACACAAAAAAGGACTAGACTAGATCTGTTAGCACCTGTTATGACAGCATCTGTTTTTTATGTAACTGTACACTGGCATTATGATGCTGGACTTACAGTGTGGGAGGAAGTCCGCTCCACAAAGACCTGAGCCCCTCATTACGAGTAATCTTTACAAATGCATCCTGACAAACAAAAAGTGAATCAATCATAGGTTTGTGTGATTACAAAAACTTGGAATCAGAGTTTGGAAAGATGCGAATGATTTCTCACCACGGTCCCGCTGAAGTGGGTAGGGGTTTTGTACCAGCTGGAGCAGCTTGACATATTCTGACACACATAGACGTGGTCCATCAGCCCGTTACAATAGAGGAAGCATTTCCCTAAAAAGACAGACAAAATGCAGTAGCATGAATCTAATTTGTAATACTTTTGCGCATTTATTATCAATGGCCACAAGCACCCAAATTACTTAAGTGACTGCAGTGAACAATCATGGGAAAAAAAGACCCAATTTCTTTGTGAACTTTTATTTTCAATTGCAAAACACTTGATTTTTAATCTAGCAATTGGTTATGGTGGAATTTTACATAGAATAGGTTGTACACAAAGTTGTACACTATACATATTGTATGGATTAAAGTCAGAATTAATTGACAAATTCATCTATTTTATTAATGCATTTTATTGATCTGATTTGATATTGATCTGTGAATAATTCATCCATGCATATGTGCCTTTTTAAAAACAAATTATTATAACTCGATCTTCCAGTGAAACAACAGCAAGCTTGCATTCGGATCTGCCACCATCCAATCAGCAACCGATGAATAGGCAATGAAATCAACAACTGATGAATAGGCAATGATTTGTCACCACCCTACATTTTTGATAATCCGTTTCAATCAAATTTATGTCACAATATAAAAAAAAGAAGAACTGCCACTACTTCTGTTACCTTGCAACACTACCACAATATGGTTACAAAAAAACAAAAGGAAAATAAACAAATTGCAACCTCAATAATCTTGGCTTGTATTTACACACCTACAGTATAGCAACCATGTGATGCTTTGACATTGGGGTTTTTCCAATAATTTAAAAGGATTTAGCGATTAGGACTGAGGTCTTAGATAAGAGGCTCTATAAATATTAGTGACCATGGCATTGACCATGCCGCGAATCCAGCCTTGGCGCAAACAAGCAGTCTTCCTACTATTTCTGGAAATTACATAAGACTTACAAAAGGTTCAAGGTAGGTCTACCTGGCATGGATTTTAGTTTGTCCTGATGAGTTCTTTTAATGGTCCACTGCTATAAACATGCTGAATAAATATTTATATACAGCAGAGCAGACCTCTGAAATGCATTTACTGAATGCATTTTTTCAACTTGTGGTATTTTGTGCACATTTGTCATGTCTGCTTGCAATGTGACCTTGTGTTTAACCTTCAGAGATGTTGTACATAAGCCAAAATGTTGTCCACACTATGTGATTTAGTTGTTTTGCAGAATGTGTTTGTAATTCTTTGAGTGGTAGTTAGAGAGTGTTAGTGAAGCGAGCTGCTCGGCTTTGGGAGGGGACCATGAGCACAGATGACAGTTCATGCAGTTCACATACTCACATTTTGAAGGGCGGATGACCCCAGCCCAGGGTCTTGACTCTGATGCTAGGGCTATAAGAGAGAGAGAAAGACAGCTCATAGGCCTCATGCTACATTTTGCATTTGCTATATGCACCATGTTATCAAAAGCTTACAGCAAGTTATTAGATATAAACTACCATTCAAATGTTTGGGGTCAGTACATTTTTTTTTACTGGTTATCCAGCAAGTATGCATTAAATTGATCAAATGTGACAGTAAAGACTAGAGCCCGACCGATATATCGCTTAGCCGATATTATCAGTCGATATGAGCCTGTCACCGATATATCGGTATCGGCGAATATGGCGCCGATATGAACATTTTTTTTTACAGAACATATAACGCAGATAAAATGCTTGAAATGATGTAATTACTTAGTTTGTCCAGTTTGTCACGCTCCATTGTTTGCTACTGGCGACCTAGATGAAACGCTTTAAAGCTTAAGTCTATGGAAAACCATTAAAACTTTGAATGGCCATATCTCCGTAACAGCGTGGCGGATCCGCACCAAATTCGGGGGATCCCTTCAGCTCGAGGAACCCACTCGAATGCGAATAGAGTGTACGTCTCGAGGCCCTCTTTTGAATGAGACCACCCCCGCGTCGATAGCCCCCGGGGTTCGGGAGTTACGGGCGGTTAAATTCGCAGTCCGGCGCCAACCAATCTAGCGATCCCGGGGGGGCTACCGACGCGCGGAGGGTGGCGTTCGAGAGGGCTCCTCGAGCTGAAGGGATCCCCCGAATTTGGTGGAGATCCGCCGGCGCATTCGCAAGATAGTGACACCAGTCAACACTTTCACTTCAGTAAGGAGGTCTCTTGTTCAGGTAGCAGCATTCAAGCGTTGTCTTATTCGACCGTAAATGCCCTGCGAAGTGGACTTCACATGATATTCCGCCATGACTCCAGTTCCAAGGGAACGTACACGTTACATTCAAAGGGCATTAAAGTGCGCGAGAAGTGAATTTATATTTATTTACAGAGGTAAATTATGTCACACTTCTCTAGTAAGTTTCGTCTGTGTGTGAAGACAGTAGCGCAAATCCGTGAATGAATGTTCCAAAGTGAAAAACTTCAACGGAATAAAGTTGAATGGAATTGAATTAAAGTTGAATAAACTTCAACTTTACTGTTCAGTGCACTGATGTCAGACTCATTTTGAATAAAGTTTATTGTTAAATTGTTAAATGCCCTGCCTCCATCATTACATATCTTTGTCACGTGATTACAAGTGTTTGATCACCACATTTGAGTGATCATTGCAAAAAATGTGTTTATGAATATACTGTATTCTATATATAGTACCAGTCAAATGTTTGAACACACGAATGGGAAAGTGTCCAAACTTTTGACTGGTACTGTACTATAATATACACAAAGAATATCGGCCGATATATCGATATCTGCCTTTTTTTTACTCCCAAATATCGGTATCGGCCCCAAAAAAACCCATATCGGTCGGGTTCTAGTAAAGACATTTATAATGTTCTGAAAGATTTCTATTTGAAATTCTATTTGAAATGCTTTTTTTTTTTTTTTACTTTCTATTCACCAAAGAATCCTAAAAAAATATCACGGTTTCCACTAAAATATTAAGCAGCGTAACTCTTTTTAACATTTATAATATGATAATTTAAATTGTTATTTCAGCACCAAATCAGCATATTAGAATGATTTCTAAAGGATCATGTGACACTGAAGACTGAAAAATTAGGTTTTGCCATCATAGGAATGAAAATAAAAATATAAAAAACATATACACTAAACTTTACAAATATTTCACAATATTACTGTTTCGTTCGATTTTTGATCAAATAAATGCAGCCTGGGTGAGACTTCTTTCAAATACAATTAAAAATCTTAAAAATCTGAATGACAGTGTAGCTTAATTTTTGCTGGTATAGAGCTGAAATAGGTCAAATTATTCTATCCCAGCTTAATATGCATTGACAAATTTGTACGTCAATGTTCCCAAAACATTTTAACACTGTAGTGCTATCAAAACTTTGCTTTGCTTGGATCATGACCGACCCAACATACAACCAGTGGGGTAAGTTTGGGGCAGGACTGAGTTTAGCAAGCACTGGCAAACAAGGGTGTTTTTAAGAAACCTGTTTGGAATCAGTCACTATTTTTGCTATTCTAATTGGTGATGTTATTAGCAAATAAAATCTTCACTTCAACATGGATGTTGAACTGGTGTGTCTAGAATAAATGCATGAAATTCACTGTTCAATCATCTGTCATTGTCTGTGAAAACTGAAGAGTTTAATATCTGTACCTTTATAGAGGGGAGCTTGCTGGGCTTGAAGTCTGATCTTCACTACATCCAGTGGTGTGACTGCAGAGAGAGAGAGGGAGAAAGAGAGAGTACAATTTTGTCTTCATTTTAATAAAAGTATTGTATTCAATTTTATAAGCATTATAATTCCATCTATAAAGCACAATGCTTGCACAAGCACAAAGCTTCAAATGTCAAATTAAACTCTAAAATGGGCGAATCAGTTACTTTACGAACACATAATTATGAAATATTATTACAGTTTAAAATAACTCAAGAAAACATTTCTTATTATTATAATTTTTGATCACTTTTTGGTCACTTTTAAACAATTTAATGCATCCTTGATGAATAAAAGTATTTAAAAAAAAACTGACTGACCCCATACTTGAAGTGTAATATGTGTGCATTAAAAAGAATCATGCACATTATTTTTTTCCCCACACACACACACACACACACACACACACACACACATAAAAAAAAAACATTATGCTAAAATCAGACAAATGCAGGAAATGATCTCACAAACATGTTCAGAATTAATACTGAATAGAGAAATGATTGTGCTGATTCTTTTCCTCACCAAAAAGAGATGTTAGTACAGCCCCAGTGCCAGACGCCAGCATCTGCTGCACAGGTGTAATAGCAGCCGAAGGCCTGACTGCAGGCCCTTCCCCCATCCTGCCGGCCCACCTGAAAAACAGAAAAAAGCTGTTTTACACATAGGCATTCTAGGCACATGCCTATGCTTGCTCGTCCAGGGGGGCCCAAACACAATAAAGAGATATATAATATTTTTGTTATACAATGGGATCTCTAAAACAGTAAAAGAACCAAAACCACAGAAGACATTGAGCAAATATATAACAAACAATAGGGTAAAAATGACAAACTATTTCCATGTCTTCCACCTTTTTTGTGTACAGAAAACACACTTTCCTTCTCCCGTTCTCTCCCACAGACGCACACAGACACAGTAGTTATACCGACATGCACTCGCGCACACACACACGGAGACTCGGACAGAAACTTGTTGTCAGCTCTGCCCCGCGAATTTCTTAATAAAATAGTTTCGCAGCGGAAAAGCTACATGACATTTCTCAGTAGCGAGGTTCTTGAAGCAGTTCAACTTAAAGATTCGCTAGACGCTGCTGCTGAACACTGCTGAGAGACGCACAGATGCAGGTATTCACACGTACTTAATCTCTCTCTCTCTCTCCCTCTCTCTCTCTAATAACTGCGTTAGACTGCATTAATAACTGCATTAGCCTGCATATCAATGGCTCAAGCCTCTGTTATTAGCTCTAAACTTACGTTTTGGAATTTGCAACGGAACGTGAGATGAGGTGAGAATTATTAGAGAAATAATGCACTCCCGAAGTGGTTATGTGGCCAAGACGCCGCGCCTATTAACGGAATGGTCTTTCTCAGTTCTCAAACAAATTAAGAATTACATTCGATTTTTATTGACTGAACTCAAGCGCTTATTGCGATAGAAAACACTTTAACGGTTTCACTGATTAAGAAATATTTTTGTTTGCTTGGGTGGTGGTAATATTAGGCCTATTATATTAATAGGGAAGGGGGGCCCAAAAATTTGTTTTGCCTATGTCACGAAAAAAGGTAAATCCGGCCTTGGGTCTACTGCATATATCAGTATAGACACAGGTGTTTAGGTCATAATTATTTTCATGGTCCTGTTTTTTAACTCCTACCATCAGGGAGACCTACTGACCTCCTCAATCCTCTGAATAACAACGTAATGTCATCTGCTCTTAAATAATGACATTTATGCAAACATGAATGCAGATATTAAGAGAAAGCAACCACTAGAGGCGGTGATGATCTTAATGGCTAAGCACAGCCTACTGATATCTTATCTATTGAGCACACAGCCGTGGGTGGGTCACCCTCCTCGTACCCTATACTAGTCCTGCAGAAGCCAGTAAACTACTTTACAAGAAACAATTCAGCGTGAGACTTTGACTGACACAAAGAGTGCAGTTTGGATGCATTCAGCATGCAGTATGTTCAGTGTCAGAGTTCTGGGTAGCTAGGAAACTTTAATCGATAGTTCATTCGAAATAAAAATTCTGTCATCATTTGCTCACCCTCATGTATGACTTTCTTTTTTCTGTTGTACATAAAAGAAGATATTTTAAAGAATCTTGGTAACCAGTTTTGGTTCCCATTGGCTTCCATAGTATGGACCAAAAATAAATCAATTAAAAAAAAAAGAATCAAAACTGTTTACTCATAAACATACTTCAAAATCTCTTCTTTTATGTTACACAAAGTCATACACAAGACATATGGAGATAGCAGCATACTAGTAGAGAGAAAACCCAAAAAGACTTTTTGGACTGGAGAATTTTAATCATTAAACTGGTGTTACCTCCTACAAACCTAAAAAAAACAAAAAAAAATGTAAAAGCTAAAGCAAATCACAGCTTTAGGCTACTGACACAGAAAGGAAAATCCATATGCAACTAACTAAAAGATCAACAGAGCAGATATTCATCTGTGAACTCAAAGTCGATCTTCATGTTGCCATGATGCATTTATGATGTACAGGCGGCTGCTGTTAATAACTCGTCATAGTCTTATGCTGCAGTGCTGTAATTTTGATCAACTCAAACATCTCAATCTATCTCATGTGTGTTACGAGACTCCAGAATAACAGTTGAAGTGCAGTCCATCATCTCTAGAGCTGCAAAACAAACCCCAAACAGCTCTCGTCTCACTACTTCACATCCCTTCATTGAAACCATCATCAAACACAACAACTCAGATGATGCAATACAAATAAAACTGCATATACATAAAAACAGGACTGTTGATACATGGGGGGAAATTACATTAGTTGAAAAAAACTATCATATCCACTTTAAAAATAATCCGAGACAAATTTCTAGACCTTACTAAATCATGACAATCTTAACTTTGGTTAATTCAGACAATGTATGTAGTAATAGTCCCTTAATGTCTAATCATAATTGCTAATCTTATTTTTTTTTCCTTATCTTCTAATTAACACCAGAATATTTTACTGAATAACATTTCAGGCATTTTAGATCAAATAATAATATGCCTGAAAATGGTATGACTGCTATCTTTAAGCCAAGAAAACGTCAGCCAAGATTCAAAAACAAAGAACAAAACGTGCTGTTAACTCAAAAGAAAGGAAGTTGATCAAATCATGGGTAACTTAGCTACAATTTTGCCTGTCCAGAAAAACAGAATCTAACTGGCCTGGTTACTAACTGTTACTGGTTACAAATAAAATGAAACGATTGTACAACATGATGGTGATATTAGATAACCCTCGATTATCTGTGCGGTAACGACTCTCTTCCATCGGTCTAGTTTCATTAGCTGTACGCTGATCGCATTTTTAACCGCAATGGCGCAAGATGGCACATTGTATACAGAGCAGTGATATCAATTCGGTGCTTTTGAGGCTAATGGTGCAGAAAGGGTGGGGTAATTAAGGAGTAATAGGGCAGATAACTCACCTTTCGTCTAAACCGGAGGGTTTTCGTGCATCGGTTCGGTTCGTGTCATTCTGAAGCGAGACTCTCCACCGCCGTGCTGTCGTATGAGGCGCGGGGCTGGACAAAAGTGAAGCGAACGCGGAGAGAGAGAGCGAGAGAGGCCGAGTGTGTCCGAGAGAGAGCGAGATGCGCGCGAGAGACTGAGTGCGTCGGAGAGAGAGCGAGAGAGCCCCCTTGTCCAAATACCCACACTTGCGGTCTTGGACAGGAAGTAAGTGTGCAAGTCTGTCCCATGTCTTCAAAATGCCAATGTGCAGTGCCCTTAATGGATACTAAATCCACACTATCTCGAATACCGCTCCAGAGCGCTATTCAAGGCTAAGTGTATCCCATCATGCATCATGTTCTGGAAATAAATCGTGAGACTTTTTGCCGAGATCTCGCGAGAGGTCACGGAAACCTTTCCAATGCAAGTTAAATATTAATATAATAATTAGATATTACATATAATTTGGTAGAAAAACACGTTTTATTGGTGCAAAGATGAGTAGTGGTGATATTTATTTTGTACAACATTTGCAACTGCTTTTTATCACTTAATTAGAAGCACCACAAATTAAAATTATGTCATGTTATAGGGACTACTGAACAGACATTTAGAAGTTGATTTTAAAATGCAAAGTATTTAAAATTTAAATTTAAATAAAGCTATGTAAACACTTGCATTTTTACAACACTACAAGTGTGTCCCATCAGGTAATGAAAAGTTCGACACACACTTGTGGTCTTCGTGCTCACTTGAACACTTGGGCCAAATACAGGAAATACGTCATATAAGTAGTCAAGTGCAAAGACCGCACGTGTGGGTATTTGGACAAGGCTAATGAGTTGTTCTGTGAGAAGTTCTGTGGTGTAAAACGCAACACCTGCAATTTCGCTTCACTTTTGTCCAATCCGGCGCCTCATATTGGAGCGTCTCAATGCGCACAGCAGCGCAGCGGGTGTACATGAAAACCACTCTGCGCCCCTGGCGGCCGATCTGCTGCCAAATACACTAACGGTTTAGGGTTGTTTTTGTCATGAAGCGAGAAAAATGGCGTAAATCATGTCACGTTTTACTTAAAGGGGTCATATGATGCGATTTCAATTTTTCCTTTCTCTTTGGAGTGTTACAAGCTCTTGGTGAATAAAGAAGATCTGTAAAGTTGCAAAGACTAAAGTCTCAAATCTCAAGTAAAAGTACCATTACCTTCCAAAAAATGTAGTGTGAGTAGAGTAAAAGTACTTGTCCAAAAAACTACTTGAGTAAGAGTAAAAGAGTAGCCTATTTAAAAGTACTCATGAGTATTGAGTAGTGAGTACTGAGCTGTGGATTCTTCCCCTTCATAATAAACGCTGTACACCGCAATTAAAAACATTGTACATTCTGTAATTCACATTATCTTATTTGTCATAAAGAATGAAGAATATCTATCATCCAGCAGTTGTAATTTTGACTGCCAACTCTTTAAAAAACATCAAAACAGCACGGAAACAGGATTCAGTTGAAGAAAAGATTAAAGTTATTCTCATACAATCATCCCCATTTCAATTATAAAGTTTGAAAAAATAGATTTAAAATCATATGTGAGGCCACTGAGACAGCATGCTGTTGTTGCACATAAAATATTAATGTTTAGATGCACTTACTAGATGAAGGCGGATTGTATAAAATGGATTTTTTTTAAAAAACGTTTATTAATGAGCTGCAGTTTCATTACATCACGCGCTGGCACAGATGCAGTATATTAACGCCACGGGTCATCAATAAGGTGCTATATATACAGTATACACACATATTATGTAAACACAAACTTTTATTTTGGATGTGATTAATCGATTTGACATCACTATAGAGAGAGAGAGAGAGAAATAGATGAGATATACTATAGATGAGTCCCAGGCACAGTATGAGGACAAGGCGGATTCAATCTTCGAGCTCCCATCAGAAACTAAACGACAAGGTAATTTCTGCCAACTGACTGGCCAGCCACAAGAGAATGATTCACTGCGATGGCTTCCACATACACTTTGAGCCTTGGAAGGGGTGCGCCCCTTATCCAGCAGCTCTTGTAGAAAGGTTAGCACGAAGGACACGTCACAAGAGGACGGGTCCTCGTTCTGTGCTGCACACCTGTCAGAGAAGACTGACCATTTAAGGGTGTAGGTGTCTCGTAAATGGGGCTCTAGCCTCCAAAATGTTATTAGTCTCACTCGCAGGGAGTTACTGTATAAAGACACCTGGCAAGGAGCCAAACATGAAGGCTCCACAGCTCTGCATGCCAAATCATGGTCTGTCCTCAGTGGTATCGGCCAGGGGTCAGCTTGGGGAACCGCATCTGATTCCTCCAGAGTGGGGCCACCAGGAGGACCAAACATCACAAACGTTGAACAAATCAGGCTTCAGTATCAGAGTAAACAGGAGTTTACCCCATTAGCATGTAATGCAACACTCGTTCCCTTATCTCAGGGAAGGTTAGTAACCGGAGCGTTCCTTTATAATCACTAAAAAACTCACTCGCTTCAGTTCATCGCGATCTCACAAAGTTCCATTATAATAATCAATGAAACTCTCTACACCGCACCATAAATCTCTTATTTGCATCGTGTCTATGTCTACACTTTGTTACAATAAGAGGATTCATAAATGTGCAGGAAAAATATCCGGCGTTTTGAGGGGTGAGTGTATTCTGACCAATTTGAACACAATGGCCAATCAGAGGTGTTCAAGAAATCAACAGATATGTCTGTGGGTGATTGGCTATGATGCTCAACAGTGCAAAACACGTTGTAAATAGAAACTTTTGATGCTTTCAGGAGCACAAATACAAATAAGCACTGCCGTTTACCAAATCTGTTTCGCCAGTATTATTAGTTTCAACTGAGGGTGCTCTTGATTTCGTTTGAGGGTGCTTTTCACATACTTTTTTTTTTTTGCTTATTAGCATGCCTATTGTTAACATATTGGCTGTTTATTAGTACTTATATAGCACATTCTGCAGGACCATAATCTACATCCTTAATCCTACCCAATACCTAAATTTAACAACTACATTACTATTAATAAGCTGCAAATTAGGAGTTTATTGAGCAAAAGTCATAATTAATGGTTTGTTAGCGAGAATTTAATTCACACTTAATTTAATTTAATAACACTTAAAATAAAGTGTGACCCGTGAGTCTCGCGCTAAATGCAGCCCTTATCTTAATAGGGAAATATGATATGCTTCCTCCTAGCAGTTTCCCCAAACACAAGAAGAAAAAAATTACCAAACTGTGAGGTGAAATGCTTAGTTAACACATCATTTTGTTGGAAAAATCCTTAATAGTTTTCTTTAAATGTTGTTTGCCTTTCCATATGTCCCTCAGATTCTTATGAAATTTGGCACCCCACTTCAGATTTTTCAAGGAGACCAATGCCATCCCAGACCAAAGTCGTCAAAACTTTAGGGTCAAGTAAAAACTAGTTTTATACACTGGCAGTTCAAAGTTTAAAATATATGTTTAGACCCGGATAACTTGCTTTGACTAAATTAATTTCACTGGTCATGTATAAAATTGTCAAAGAACAAAAAGCATTAAACAAAATAACTTCTTTTTGTGTTCATCAGATTAAAGAAAATAATATAGGTTTGGATGGAAATTTTTTGGGTGAATTATCCCTTTAGAAATACAGCTTTTCCATCATCAGTCATGGCTATAAACAAATTCACTTTTACATATAATTCAGTTGCAACCCATCAAAATGCACAGAACAGAAACAAAGGCTTGTTTTCAGCCATGCAACCTCAAAAGGTTTATTAAAAGGTTTCCCTCTCAAATCCTGAGAGATCACTTCCCTCACACAAGCATGCAATAAACTAATTAACTTTATAAGCTTGTCTTGTTTTTACATGCAGAGCAATCACAATCCAGGGGTGTATTCCAGAAAGGTTTAAGACACTAAAACTTGAACTCTGAGTAGACTTACCGAGATGGGAAATTCTGAGTTTTCAGTTAAAGAACAGCTGAATTGAGTTAGTTCATTCAACTCTGGGTGAGGTCAACCATTTTTAACAATATTCAAGAGTTTAAAAAAGTGATGGAATCTAAACCGTGTGGGTCTGCATTACCACTTGGTTGTTTATTGCAGCGTTTATACAGTTGTTAATACTGTTCACAAATGGGTGAAAAATTAGTGATGTAACACTTGGTATGATAACACTCATTCTTACAACGTGAACTGTTCAAACTTCAAACAAGACAGATGACCCTAAACACCCTTAATAAGAATATTGTTTTGATGACAATAATGGGAGATTATAAACCTTAAGCTATGTATGCAATCAATTAAAAAAAATTAATATGTCTCAAGTAATAATACAAAATAAGAACCCAAAGCCAACAGAAATAAGGCAAGGACCACTTTGTGAGATTTGTACAGATTTATTTGCGAAAACAAAGAAAGCTTAGAATCTGAGCTTCTGGAAGAACCATTTGTTCTTGCCCGTCTTGTACCTATAAAAGAAAACATTCACTATCATCAATGTATCACCACATGTAGGACAATGCATGCTTATCATATTGAGTGTATCAAAGAAAACAATGTCCAGTGCCCAACAAGATCAAACTGTTCCTACAGTCATCTCTGAACAGAAGCTAAAGTCAGCAAGACACTCTTTTTTTCTGCATCAAACTTAGGACTTCACTAAATTTAGGACTACACTAAAATAAAGTTTTAATCTAGCTCTTAACATAACATGTAAGCATTAATCAATAACATACAATTTAATTGTAAAATTAAGTAGTTGAGATCTGGTGACAAAAACATACCTCTCCTCAAACTTAACCTTGGCCTCTCTCCTGGCTTTGCGCTTCAGAGCAGGATCTCTGAACACATCCTTGTTGACAACAGTTTTGTCCAGAGGAATGTCAACAGAGTATCTGAGGAAAGATGATGCACTGATTAGACAAATGTACATAATTAAATCCTGCCGATTTTAAAGTGGTCAAATTAAACCCTAAATTTATAAAACAATATCAATACAGGTACACCCGAGACACATCTATTAATTAGTATTTGCAACTGCTTAAGTTTCATCAAGAAAGCACCACATCAACAAATCTGTATGTGACTCTGGGTATTATAAAGGATGTGGAATTATATAGTACACCAATTAGACAAGTATAACCATAATTCAATCTGAATCAGTCATCAAAAGTTGCGTCTATATCCACTACTGTTCAAAAGTTAAAGGAACACTCCACTATTTTTGAAAATAGGCTCATTTTCCAACTCCCCTAGAGTTAAACAGTTGAGTTTTACCGTTTTCAAATCCATTCAGCCGATCTCCGAGTCTGGCGGTAGCACTTTTAGCTGTAGCTTAGCATAGATCATTGAATCTGATTAGACCGTTAGCATCTCGCTCAAAAATGACCAAAGAGTTTCGATATTTTTCCTATTTAAAACTTGACTCTTCTGTAGTTACATTGGAATGAGAGTATAGTTCCTAGTCATATCGGCCTAGAAAATCGCAACTTTTCATTTTCCGTCGGTCTTAGTACACGATGTAACTACAGAAGAGTCAAGTTTTAAATAGGGAAAATATCGAAACTCTTTGGTCATTTTTGAGCGAGATGCTAACGGTCTAATCAGATTCAATGATCTATGCTAAGCTGCAGCTAAAAGTGCTACCGCCAGACCCGGAGATCGGCTGAATGGATTTGAAAACTGTAAAACTCAACTGTTTAACTCTAGGGGAGTTCGAAAATGAGCCTATTTTCAAAAATAGTGGAGTGTTCCTTTAAAGGTCAACAGGGCTTTCTTTGGAAAAGTGATTTTATTCTCCATGTTCTCAATTGATCAAATCACAAGTAAAGACCTTCATAATATTACAAAAGATTTCTGTTTCAAATACATGCTGCTTACTTTCCATTCATTGAAGAATTAAAAAAAAAAAAAAAGTCAGCACAACTATTCTCAAAATAAACAAGAAATGTTTCTTGAGCAGCAAATGATTTCTGAAGGATCATGTGACACTGAAGGCATGGCTGCTGAAAATTCAAATTTACCATCATAGGAATAAACTATTTTAAAATGTTACAATAGTAAACAGTTCTTTTAAATTTTAGCAGTATTTCACAATATTGCCATTTTTTTACTGTATTTTTGATCAAATAAATGCAGCCTTGGTGAGAATAAGAGGACTTGTGTCAATAGACAGAAAGTGTTACTCTGAAAACATTAGTCAATTCCAATAGAGAACCTGAATGAATTTGTGCACAGACGTCACTCTGACTGTGCAGGGTCTGCATACCTGGTTGGCATCAGATGGTTGTAGTTGAACACCTTCACAAAGGCCTTGATCTTGGACCTCTTGGCAATCTTCTTCTTGCCCATGGTTGTTGTGACTTTACGAGGATAACGATCAATGCCTGCGACCAGAGCATGGCTGTAAGGACGGTCTGAGGTGCCATCATCAATGTTCTGCCACGAGAAACAGAGCACAACACTGTCAATATACAAACTCTCAACGTGTTATACTCAAACATCTTTTACTTGATACTGTGAAACATTAAAAGTACCTTGACAATCACAGCCTTGCGTCCGGCATACCGTCCAGCCAGGACCATCACCACCTTACCAGGTTTCATAAACTTGCCCATCGCTGAAAAACATGTGTACATTACATTAGCTCCAAAAGCAAAACCAGAATACAAGACAAGTAGCACAATACAAGCACTTAGTGTAGCCAAACCTCTTACAATGAGAAAAATAATAATAACGCAACAAAATAACTTGTCATAGTTAAAAAGATGCAATAAATGCAACTTGTTTCTTCTGGGCAGCACGTTTATAAAACAAGATCGATCTAGGCATAGCACTATGCTAACTGGTAATTATACAGCTGTATTAACAAGGCGGAATAAATATCCTAGCCCTTCCACAACGGAACTTTATTTGATCTTTATTCACATATTAATTTGTTTCTTGCACACGTGCAATAATAAACGCAGCTCCTCAGCCATCGACGGACAGTTAAGCTTTCATGTCACTAGCAGACAAGAGACGGAACGAATTCTAAACCCATCATCTTTCAAAGCAGGCAACATATTCAGACAATACACACTTTAGATAGTCGTCAGGGGTATTCGCTCTGTAAGTAACATGAAAGGAAGCCCGCGGGCCTTATTTCTTTATAGATGTTCATGGATTATTTTCTCGCGTATGAAACTTACTGATGGTGCTCAATAGCCGACGATAACGGGAAAGGAAGTAGAAAGAGCGAGCGTGACCCTTGACACCGACGGCCAGTGACGTATTTCCGTCCATTTGTTCAGTAGACTTTGGTAAAGTAGAATGTACCCCTCTACAAAAAAAAATAAAAAAAAAATAAAAATAAAACATACAAAAAATGTACCCCTCTACTGCAGAGTCTGTACGAAACACATGTAAGTTTCACATATGCGGGCACGTGTAGACTCAGACTCAAAAAAATAAGAAATGCCTTCCTTGCAACTTAGTTCGTTTGTGCGATGTTGATTTAAAATGACAGGAAAATACACTCAGTGATTTAGTTTCAATTCGGACAACTTCAAAAAAAAAACAAAAAAAAAAACAATATATATATATATATATATATATAAACATAACAAAAGTGTTTCTCAATGCACCACAAAATGCCCATCATTATATTTTCAGAAAACTTTAATTATTGCATAAATTGAATAGTTTTACTGTAATTATTTGATTCTGGAAATACCTCATGTGTATGATAAAGTGTATGGGCTATTTATAATAAAAAATTCAATTATAATGATAATAATAATTAAAGAAATACACTTGTACGCTACTATGTACTTTTGTGACTTTCTTGTCATTTTATTCTAATTATAGCTATAATTTTAATTTTCTAACTATAGCTTAATTTTAAACTCAATTTAGAGTTCTACATCGTCCTACCTCAATTCAAATTCAGAATTTAAATGGGAATTTCTTGTAATTCTAATTCCTTGAGTTTACATTCAATTTACAGTTCTACAGTTTTCAGAAATCCAAAAACTGAAATGGAATTCAATTTGATAGAAGACATTTCTCAGTTAAATTCTGACTAACATGAGATCATATAAAACTATTACTATAATGACTAAAACTATTCTGTAAATCATAAAATATATTAATTAAATTACATTGTTTAAAAAAAGAGCTGATGAGAAGTGAGAAAATGACTGGAGAAAATATGACTGCATCAGATTCATAGTCCATCCAGTACATTTAATCCATGAAATCACTGAAGTGAGACCATCATTACATCCAAAAATTATGGCACAAATTTTATAAAAAGGAATATTACTGACACTGATTTGAAATCACTATTGAAATAACTGAAAGTCTTATTCTTTCCAAGAAGAGATACAAAGACAATAATAATTTCTTAAATAGATATGATAGGACAAAACAAACAAACGGACACCAAAATAGGCCAAGCATGTACTCAGGTTGATAATAATATTTTTTTTTAAAAGCAAGTGGGAAAAAAACTACATTAAATAAGGGCTAATAAATGCATCACAACCATTCCTTCATATTCTAATGGTGCAGAGAAATACACTGAATGCTGAATCCATTTCCATGATGTGGTAACAAACAGCCCCTTCTTACTGGATGAAGGTTTCAGTAAATCAGTATTCAGGGTGGTTTAAGGAATGAGAAATCTGGAGTCAGAACGGGTACAGTAGCAGAATACAATTTCAAGGATTGTACATTCAATATTTCAGAGCAGTAAACAAGGATTGACAAGACATGGAAATAGCAGGTATTCAAGAAGAGCCTCTGAACGCTGGCATAGCATAACAGGCCATAAATAATTCAGTCAGTGCCGATGCACAGCATACCAGACTCATATTCAGCAAATGTGCTGAATGACCTCCATTTAATTCAGTTCACTTGCTGTGCATTTCCTTCTGTAGCAGCGAATGAGCAGCACTACCACAAGATGCAGTTTTCTACAATAATTTTTAAGGTGTCAACTGACTGTGGAAAGGAGTTAGAGGAGAGAAGTGGTTTACAAACACCAATAAGCATGTCTTTGTTTGTTCAGAATGACCTGAGTGTGTTGATTGACCTAAGTGAGGTCTCACCAACATGCATGGTCTCCTCAGAAAGCGATAAAAACACACAGAGCAGCAAAGACCCAGACATTATATGCACTATATCTCAGTGTTTGAAATGTAATGACCCTTAATAATGCAAACGGAAACCAGTCTTAAATTAAAAAGATCTTTTGATTTGTCTGTGAACCAATGTAGTACAAGCTCAGAAAATGAGTGCACTTGGCTACATAGGTATATAACAAAAAATGCAATTAAACCATTATGTCACTGTTTTGTAACTATATAGTAGTGCATCTCAAACATACGCAATGGCCCTTGAAAGGATTTCAAGTAATAAATCATTTTTCTACATAGAGTAATGTGGTTGATGTTGGTAAAAGCTTAACAAGCTCAAAGGTAAGGTGGAGGCAGTTACACGCTCAGGGTCACTAAACTGAGCACATTTCCTTTTAGTTGTGACCAATGCAGCATATTAAAACCTGACTTCATCATCATCCTCTTCAGTTTAGAGACAAGACCCAACAGCAACATAGAGTCTCAAGAAAGTGCACAAGTTGATTCATTTCCAATTTTTTAATTCCAGTGGACTTGTTGATTTGGGAGTATCTTTTAATTTGATTTAAACTTGTGTTAAGCTATATATTAGTATTATATTGTAATATTTGTAATTTTTATCATAATTATTTAGATTATGAGGGTTGGGAGGGTTCCCTTTTTTCCTCAACCTGCCAAATTGCCCATATATTTCTTTTGTTTAGAAAGCATCTTTGATATTTTTAAGCTGCCTGACAGCCAAATCTACAGGAAGGTTGAATTTGAGATGGCTGAGGCGGCCCAGGATGCACAGGGCACCTTCAAAGCCCGTTTGGGCCATGTAGCTCCAGGGCTGGTAGTGCGAGTGGATGAGCGTCCCAGACTTACACAGCAGGTTGAGCCAGGACACAAGCCTCTGCTCATTGAGCGCCATGCAGACTAAGGCCTTAAACTCAGAATCCGCACTACGCTTGAATCGTCCATGCTCTTTGAGAACTGTATGGATGGCCCATAACAGAGACTGCTTGGGCGTGACTGTCACAGGACCGCCCCCTACAGGCAAACTGAAGGATTGAGAGAGCTGCCGAGCGGGCGATTCCACAAACGCCTGGCCGTTTTTGGAATGATAGTACTTGACGAAAAGTTCCCAGGGATGCAGGGTCTGGGGAGAAGAGCTGAAGGGCAGCAGGCAGGAAATGGGGGCAAGGACCAGGCTCATACCCTGGGAAGGAGCGTACAGTCCGTGGGCCAGCAGGTCCCGGAGCGCCAAGGCCAGTTCTTTACGCACAGAAGCGGTAAGTTCCTCCCAAGGTCCTCCAGGCGACAGGCAGGCAGAGTAGCTGACCACGTGTTCCTCCTGAGAGTTGGGCTGCTGGCGGGAGGCTTGCAGACGTACGCGCTCCACGGCTCCTTCAAGTTTCTGCAGCAGGGGGCCGTAATCTTGAGCCTCACCACCCTGAGACCACACGTTCCGGGGCACGTGGCCCGCGGCGCAACTGAACTGACTCAGTGCAAAGATCTGCAGCACCGCTAAGGCTTTCTGGATCAGCTGAAGCCCAGTTTCCCGCATCCTCTGGGCCTGTTCGGGATCCACTTTGGACAGAGAGAAGGGATTTAAAGTTTCAAGTCTTAGCTGTAAATTCCAATAAAAAAGGTATTATGAAGTGAAGTATAATTACCTCGCTTCATCCCTCCAGTGGCTCCAGTGTTTGGTCCGGCAGCATGGGCCTGCTGGCTCTTCACACCATCATTTAACAGAGGGTTCCCCACTTCATCTGAGAGGAGCAAGATCAGGATGGTAATCTAAATGTATTTATGTTGCTCCACATAGGCATATCAAACTCAAAGGTAACAGATGAGATATTATGCACAGGAAACTAGTACAGTGGGCTCTGCAGATAGTGGCATAAAGCTCAATGATAACCACTACTGTTCAAAAGTTTGGGGTTAGAAAGATTGTTATAAAAATATATATTTTTTAATTATACTAACACGTTTATTCAGCAAAGATACATTAAATTGATTAAAAAAACCTCACTATTTAATAAAGAATCCTGAAATAAAATGCATCGGTTTCCACAAAAAATATAAAGCAGCACAACTGTTAATAATAATAATAATAATAATAATCTGTAAACAATAATACATGTTTCCAGAGCACCAAATCAGCATTTAAGAATGATTTCTGAAGGATCATGTGAATTAATATTCAGAAATTATTACTGATCTGACTGTACAGACACTATCAAATAAGAACACAAACAGCTGAGTCGTTTCATAATCGATGCACTTTGCAACACTGACACTGTTATTAAACTGAATCGATTCAACATTGAATCTGAATTAAGCTGGATAATGACACCATTATCTGCTGTGAAGCTGCTTTGAAACAATCTGTATCGTATAAAGTGCTATTTAATACATAAGACTTGACTAAAGACTGGGGTAATGCTGCAATTCAGCTTTGACATCAGGAATAAATTACATTTTAAAATAGAATTAAAAAACAGTCATTGTTAAATTGTAATAACATCACATTTACTGTATTTGATCAAATAAATGCAGCCTTTGGTGAGCATAAAAGACTTTTTTTCAAAAACATCAAAAAAAATCTTACAGAATCCAGTTTTGAATGTTGGTGTATATTTGCATAAATATGACAAAAACGACCATCACATCATTGAGCCATAAGCAGACCTCCTCACCCTGTATGAAGTTAATGAACATCTCCAGGTCTCTGATTTGGGTCTTGAGCTGCTCCACCAGCTGCTCTTTGACTCGAGCCGGGTTGACTATCTGAGCTATAGCGGCGTCTACTCTCTGTCGGAGCTCCTCTGGAGTGAGGTTTCCAATGTCTTCATTCAGATTCACATCCAGCTTCTTAATCAGCTCATCAATGATCACCTACAGTATTGAGGTGGACAGACACTAAATAAAATGCCCCAACAATGGTTTTAAGGGTAATCACTTCACAGACCATTACATCTTTAAATGGCTTTCAGAATGATGTCAACAATATGAGAGTGTATTATCAGATGTACCCTCTGTCTCTCCATGACCACAGACTGAGGCAGTGAGTCATAGCTGCCCTCCTGGTAGGCGAAGCGTTCCAGGTCGTCAAGTTGAGTCTTCAGCTGGAAAATCAGCTCCTTCTGCTTCTTTCTCTGAGCTTCCAAGCGTTCCCTCTTCTCTCTTTCACTCTGCATATTATAAAAGCACAAACACACAATCAAACAAACTTTAAAACCCTAAAGCCAAACTTAAAATATCAACAATGTTTACACTGTAGCTAGCTGAACATATTTGCATATGCTCTGATGAAGGATAATGAGCTTTTAATTAGTTTGCTTCATTTGGTTTAGCTTTGCTTATCCAGAAATGCAAAGCAATTCAGAATAGACATTGCTATACATACAACATGGTTATAGTTTGACTATAATCTTGTAAAGAATTTACATTTAATAGTTTCTGGGGAACAAAAATGTAACTGATTAATATAAAATAGAAAAAGAGACCAAACAAAACCAAATCAAGTATGAACTTGATATATATCTGGAATACTTCAAGTAAACACTTAAGTTTAAAGAAAGACTGCACAAGGGTCATGTTCATAATACTCACCAATTCATCCTGCAAGCAAAGAGTGCAGAGGAGGAAATAAGAGGAAAGGAATGCATTTTAATGGCAGTAACAAGATACTCCAGCAGGAAGAAATACAGGGAAAGAGTGACTTTCAGATGTTCCTTGAATAGTTTACTGTGATTTTTATCACTATACTGTGTTGATTATTTTTAAGAGGGTGTTGATTAGTTACTTGAATGACACAAAAACATGCCTTTTAACAAGAGAGATGCAGACAAATTGAATGCTGATTCCTGAGGGCATCACAGGGATATTGTATAGGCTGATCACGTGTGAATGAAAGGGGGTTTGTGTTATTATGTGTGGGTGTATCACAGGTGCATATTGTTACAGGAACTATTGAAGACTATTGAAGCAGGCCTATTGAAAACAAAATAACACTGATGACACTGTAGATCAGAGGTTTTCAAACTGGGGTCCACTGAAAAGTTCAGAAAAACAGTGTAAAATATATATAATTAATAAAAAGAAAAAGATTACAATAAATAAATAAATAACTAAAAACTAGATTAGGATAAAAACTGATCAAAATAGGTAAATAAATAATAAATATAACAGTACAGTACTATAATGAGTAGAATTTTTTTTATAATGTAACTTAATAGAAAATAAATATTTTCCCAAATAACTTATAATAATAATTTGTCCACAGTGTAATTTGGGTCTTTATACAAGAGATTATGTAAATATCTTTTCAATTTTAGGATGGGATCCCTCACACAAGGATGATCATATTAAGGGCCCGTGGTGTCTAAAAGATTGAAAAGCCCTGCTGTATATTACATGTATTTGAAATGGTTTCATGCCATTCTCCTACAAAGCACTTGTTTTGAGTCATATTTGAGATCTGTAGGTGTTACCATAACTGCTGGGGGGGGGGGAGACTAAGCCTGTTTGCTGGTCTTAGCTGGTTCCAGCTTGACCAAGCTAACTTATGCTGGTTTAGCTGGACCCCAGTGTGGCCAGGCTGGTATTTAGCTGGATTGGCAGCTGGTTCTGGGTCTTGGGAGATCTTGGGTTGGTTTACTATGTTTTTGTTTTTCTGCAGGGTAGAGATCACTACGACAGAAAACAATGAAACTCACAGAGTTTTCCAGCATCTGAGCATCCTGTGTCCTGCAGCCTATAACATGAGGGCATCCTTTGAAGGCAAACTCTTCCAGCTCCAGCAGCATCCTCTCTTTCTCGTCGCTCTGCGCGTGGACAATCTGTTTCAGCCGAAACTGCACTTGAGCGAAGTGAGACGTTAACGCGAGGAGCGATGAATTCAACTGCTCCTGCTCATCCTCCAGCTTCCGCAACCTGCATACCAAGTCTGCATCGCTAGACGACACAGAACCAGCCTGCGTGCCTCTCTTCCACTGCTCATCCTCCGGGTTGGCCACGGCTCCCACGGGCGCCCAGCGCTGCCCGGTTCCCGCGAAGGCAGCTTCGCTGTCGGAAGTGGACAGATCCTCCGTCGACATGTGATTGGTAGCTGAGGTAGACAGCCTGGCTGTCCTTTTACTGAAAACAACCTCGTCCAACTTAATTGATGCGCAATTGTTTTAACGTGAATTCAGAATATACGCAACCACCGCTTTAGCAGGTGCAGCGCTGTGTAATACCTTCAGAAAACATTGCAACGTAATCGAAAAGACTAAGATCTTGAGGTAATATGGAATCAACGCACCACAGTTCCAACAATCGTGCGTTCTATCAATGTGTTCTATGTATCAACGAATGTGTGGGCAGGATGTTTACGTTAGTGCGTAATGACGTCAGAGAAACGCACAGCGAAATCGACGGCTTTACAGTTTGGTGAGGGTTTCTGTCCATGTTTACGCTTCCTTCCATTCTTTCTGTGTTTGTTTTATTGCAACGCCCTAAGTGTCAGTCAGTGGGTTGGACTGCGTGCCAAACACACCCTTGGACTGTTCTGTCCCAGCAGAGATTTTTATTAGCACCATCGACCAGGGGTTTCTCAAAAGCATTGTTAGATAACTATGGTTGCAAATTCCATTGAATTCTATTGGTAAACTATTAGTTTTGCTTTTGGGAAACGCACCCCAGATGGATTTGGTAGATCCTAACTGCAGCAACAGTTGAAGGGTTCTTTGGTCTGTTATCTGTGTTCTGCTGCCGTCTGCCTGTGGCTGTCGTTCAAGTTTTTATAAACTCCATTTCTGTATTTTCCGGGTTGTTTTTATACAGTCTATGGCTCTTTCTTACTATGCAAAAATAAGTAAATAAATAATTTATAACTATATATATATATATATATATTAATCAGCCTCGTTTTCTGGTTCACTGGTCTTCTTTCTAACCAGGTGAGACCAAGTGTGCCGCACGAATCCTAAAAAGTGAAGCCAAGGCGTCTCGATCGCTGCAGTACAGGTCATAAACCCCGCCCTCTCCATGTAATGTAATGGGACCCGAGACAAACTAAACAATCAAATTACACTTCCAATAATATTTTTCCAAAGACATTTTCTGTCATCTTAGGTAGCTCTTAGCATGCTGATATATGTTCAAGACTGTGAGCTTGCGATTGGGTCTGCGGAGTTTGGGCGGGACTTTGATACCACGGCTCCACCTCACGATCACTACTGCGCAGACTCTGGTTTCAAATGACGTCATTTTCTTAAGAGCGTTAGGTAAGTGGAGACCATGGTGGAGACGCGTCGTCCATCTTTTTTACAGTCTATGGGTGAGACAAACAAATAAGCTTAGGGTGGTCTTTCTTTCTTTCTTTCTTTCCCCAGCAAGTTATGGCCTACAAGCTATTTTTTACAGACACATTACACACAAAACTAAAAGTATTATTTTTACTTTTAAAAATTACATTCCTTGCAAAAGGTGATGTGAAACATTAAATAAATTGTGAAAAATTGGTTGATCAGTCACAACACCTAAAATTTCGACTTTCTTATATACACAATGAATTAACATACCTTCATTTTGGGGGGAAAAAAATTCTGCGTGCCTGTTTGTAATTATTATATATTTGTATAAAATACAAAATAAATATGACTTTTTTAACAATTGTAATAAATCTATATGAATTTTAAATAAATTTAATACATTTGAATTTGGATAAATTTGAAAGTGAAAAGAAGGTTCAAAAGACAGACAATTTTCTTTTATCTCTTTAACTCACGGTTTCAGATTGGTCACATTTTTACTTAAGAAAACTTTTAGTTATCTATTACAATGCTCAGTCAATATAACTGTTAAAAACAAGCACTTAAATCAATAAAGATGACAATTACACAACTAATGGTAAAGAGCTGCAATAAGGAAGTTACACAGAAAAGGTGATGTTTGTTATCTGAAGATATCAATTTATTGTGTTTCCTTGTCCAGGGCAATGTGGTCATAATCACAAGACACAAGATCATGTTATGTCAAGTCTGAAAAAATGTAACCTGTAAACCATAGAGGCCTGTGATATTTGTACATGGCAAGTTATAATGACAGACGTGTGAATTAAATCCAGCCACTAGAGGTCCTCTATGCTTCAATATGTGTTTCATCTGTTCATCATTCCATAGTCAACTTATTCTTCAGATAAACTGAGCAGTAACCAAAACACTGGAAACCATCAAAAATTAAGAACAGTGTACACTTATAATGACCCATTCTTAAAATGGACAGTATAAGTGTAAATGTAGAGTGTAAAATGGCTCAGTGGATAATATGTAGCTGGTATTACTGATAGACAATGGGAACAGATAGTAACCATCACATTCAGCCCTAATGAAACTTTCTCCTGCAAATAAAAATGTCTGACTGTTTCTGATTAGTACTTTGATAAATGTAACATTTTTAAAAATATGACACTTTAGGGAGTGTTGGCCATTTACGCCACTGAGTGGGAACAACACAGGTGTTTTGTTGTTGTTTTTTTTACAGAGTACTAGCTCGTTTCTTTTTGGAGAAGAACACCCTCCAGTTTTTCCAGCTCTTCCAGTCAAAGCTTAAGGCTGAAGTACAAATTCCACCCTCGCCACATTTGTATCCAGCAGGGCAGCAGTGTTTCATATCATCACAGCACTCCGCCTTCAGAGAGAGCAATAACAAAGGAAAGAGAGGAGTAAGGGAAAGGACATGGACAAAAATAGGAACTTGACTAAGATAAACATTTACAATTTGACTGCCATTTGAATTTACAGAAAAGTCAATAGAACTGAGATCACAAGACAGTGCGGCCATTTCCATTAATATATTCAAAGGAAATTAATTCTCTGATGCAGCTATTATGCACTGGAACATCTTTAAACCATTACCTTCTTTAAATGAATTTTAACTTTGAGCATATACCGTTACATGTAAGATTTAAAGTAATAGTTCACTCAGAAATGTAAATTCTGTCATAATGTACTCACCCTCATGTTGTTCCAAACATGTACAATTAAAAAAGATATTCTAAATAATGTTTCCACTGTTTGTGTGCATATAAAGAAAGTCATTGGTGTTTTAAAACAACATTGGACCCCAATGGTTTTTATTGTATGGATAAAAAAATACAGACACAAAATATTTCTTCTTTTGTGTTCCACAGCTGAAAGAAACTTTGGACCAACATGGATGTGAGTAAATGATGACAGATTTTTTCCTTTCTATCCATTTAAGGTTTAATACTTCACCTTAAGTGCTTGCCTTTTGGTTGCAAAAATGTTTTTATTCTTGTTTTCCATTAAATATTTAGACATCCTTAAACAAGATACACTTGAGAGTTAATGAAACCTGTTTTCAGAGTCAATTTTATTTTTACTACATGGGCATTTTTATTTATTTATTGCTGTGTTTATGCGTAAAATAAAAAAATAACTAACTTAATTCCAGATATATTCTGTGAAAATAAGTATTTTTATCTTCTCAAGTATGATATAAAGTTGAGTAATTGAGAACACATTTTAAATTTTTGGGTGAACTATTGTTTTAAGGTTTAATGCATTACCTTTGGAGATGGGCAACAGCCCCAGGTGGACTGGGAGGTTGGACAACAGGTCTCACTGTTTTTGCAACTATATCCACCTCCACACTGAATGTCCTTTTCTGAGACACTGGACTGTAGCGTTTGGCCACCAATGTGGGCAAGTGGGACTATTTCCACATGCAGCCAGGTGGTTTTAATGCAGGAGCGTCTACGCAGATCACACTTGTAGCCTTTGGGACAGCAGTGCTCCCGGTCTGGGCAGCAAACAGCCTATGGCATATAAGATGCATATGAAATGAAATATTGAACGTGAATAGATTTTCTGTAGCCAGTCCACATACACATATTCTTACCTCAGGAAGAGGGCAGCAGCCCCTTTCTCCCGTGGACAGATAAAAGCAGGTTGAATCTGCAGAGCAACTTGACTGCTTGTCACACTTAACAGCATCGAGATCCAAGCTTGGAGCCGGTGTGCTTTGAGCAGAAATTTTATTGTACCAGGGGATCACCACATCTCCCTTGATGCAAGACACCCTGGTCACATCACACTTATAGTTAGCCGGACAGCAGTGTTCACCATCTGTGCAACATACAGCCTGAGAAAAAATGAGAAAAAGGTTCAAGCTGAACACTTATGGGCAATCTGACCTTCACACCATGCTCCTTTAAAACTCTATTTGATTTAAAAATTGCAAAACAAACTGCATACCATTTCAAAAAAATCAGATTGGTAGGTCCGATTGTTTTTAAAATAAGTCTCTTATTCTCACCAAGACTGCATTTATTTGATAAAAAAAAAAAACAGTAATATCGGGAAATATTATTACGATTTAAAATATCCATTTTCCATTTAAATATATATTCAAATATAATTTATTCCTGTGATGGCAAAGCTGAATTTTCAGCAGCCATTACTCTAGTCTTCAGTGTCACATGATCCTTCAGAAATCATTCTAATATGCTGCTCATGAAACATTTCTTCTTATGTCATATTTTGTCATTTTTGTGTTTTTAGATAAATAGAAAGTTCAAAAGAACAGCATTTATTTGAAATAAAAATAAATCTTAAATGTTAAATGTTAAATGTTAAAGGGGTCATATGATGCGATTTCAATTTTTCCTTTATCTTTGGAGTGTTACAAGCTCTTGGTGCCGTCACACACTTGAGGTATCCGGCCAATCACAACGCACTGGATAACTGGCCAACCACAGCACACCTCGCTTTTCAGACCGATGAGCTTTGTAAAAATCGACGCGTTTCAAAAAGGCGGGGCATAGAGGAGAAACAATAATGTACAGTATGTGGAAAATAATATGTTTTTGTAACTTTAAACCGCATGAACACATTTCATTACACCAAATAATGTTCTTTTTAGCAGCATCATATGACCCCTTTAAATGTCTTTACTGTCTTGAATGTCTTTTGATCAACTTAAAGCATCCTTGCTGAATAAAAGTATTAATTTCTTTAAAAAAAAAACAGACCACAACATTTTTAAACAGTATTGTACTTCGTATCGATTTTCAAGTCAGTGAGGACTGTGCATTTGTGTTACATGCACAAGGAAGTACCTGGAACTATATATACACTCATCAAAACAAAGGGCCTTTATAATAGATGCGATATAATGATGATAAAATCAGAAAAACAGGTAGTTCACTAAAACAACAACCTGCAGAACATGGGTTGCATAGAATTTAGAAGATGTTTATCACAAATAAACATCTCTGTGTTCACACTCACATTAGGCAGAGGGCAACAGCCCCATTTGTTGGTTTGTGCAATAAGACAGCAAGTAGTGTGATCTGGACAGGACGTTTGTGCATCACTCGGAACCCTGCTATTGTACTTCCCCACTCTCTCTTTCACGTCCTCGTGCTGTTTCTGTTCCTCCTTAGCTGAGGGTGGGATTATGTCTGACATAAGTACATACAGTGGGTACGGAAAGTATTCAGACCCCCTTAAATTTTTCACTACAAAGAGTGAAAAATTTAAGGGGGTCTGAATACTTTCCGTACCCACTGTATGTGGTGTTGCTATTGCAGGTGAGTGTTACAAAGTCACAAATGGTGCTGTGTGGACAGCAGTGGAATCTATCCTTACAACACACAGCCTGCAGACAGAACAACCTGACCTTTAGTTATCTTTTTATTGTTAATTCTCTCTAATAATATATGCACTATTAGTATGTGATAAAACTTGTCTAAAAGTAATTGAGGGCCTTTTGGTTGCAAAATTCATCTTTATTTGGTATTTTTTGGGTCTTGTTTTCTATTTGATCATTTAACCATCCTTAAACAAGATACTTGTAGCAAAATATATATATATATATATATACAGTGTATATATATATATACA
>NW_015558637.1:679267-683587 GCF_001515605.1 Sinocyclocheilus anshuiensis
TATATATATAATCTTAAAGCTTCTTTTTTATTTATTGAGTTTTTAATAAATCTAATATAAAATAATGAGGTTTATGTTTAAAAAAAGTGTTTAAGGAAAAAATAAACTTAATTACATACACTACTGTTTAAAAGTTTGGGGTCAAATTTTTTTTTTTAAAGAAATTAAATAAATTCTATTCAGCAAGGATGCATTAAATTGACCAAAAGTAGCAGTAAATAAATGTATACTGTTACTAACATTTTCTGTTTCAAATAAATGCTGTTTTTTTGGACTTTCTATTCATCAAAGGATCCTTTAAAAAATGTATCATGGTTTCCAGAAAAGTATCAAGTAGCACAAATGTTTTCAACATTGATAATTATAACAAATGTTTCTTATGTGCCAAATCAGCATATTAAAACGATTTCTGAAGGATCATGTGACGCTAACGACTGGAAAATTCAGCTTTGCCATCACAGGAATAAATTACATTTTAAAGTATATCAAAATAAAATAAGCAAATATTTAAAATTGTATTAATATTAATATTAATATATAACAATAGTACTGTTTTTCTTATTTTTAATCAAATAAAGGCATCCTTAGTGAGTAAAAGAGACTTCTTTTAAAGGCAATAAAAAATCCTACCGACCCCAAATTTTCGAGCCATAGGGTAAATCTCTGAAAATAGGTCTTACACAGTTTGCTGAGCACTTGAAGAACATCATTGTGAAAGAGGGACTGAGGGATATCACCAAGAGTAATCAAATTCAAAGTTGTAAGCGCAGTCTCATTTGGTTACTCATGCAAGATTAGATAGAAGTATTTCTCCTCTGAGATATACTGTACCTCAGGCAAAGGACAGCAGCTCCAGTCTCCATCGGTGTTCTCACAGCAAGTGTTGGAGTCAGGACAAACGTGTCTAGAGTCGCAGTTCACGTTCCCAGGTGACCTTTGACCTGCTCTAGGGAGAGCAGGCACCTTCTCCAGCCAAGGCTTAGAGCCCGAAGACTCGTCACATGACCCGGCAGCAACGTTACATGCCGTACCATGAGAACAGCAGTGGATAAAGTCATCACAACACACGGCCTACAGAGAAAATGGAGTTATCTTATCAAAATATCTTCTTTTGTGTTCCACAGAAGAAAGAAAGTTTAACAGAATTATTCCTTTAATCAATCAGGTGATTTACCTCTGGTAGAGGACAGCAGGCCCATCCTCCTTCTTGAGTCTTACAGCATGTGTTTCCATCTCGACAGGCTGCGGTGTCATCACAGGAAACATTTGAATTCACTGAAAACACTAGAAAAGAACAAACCAGTTTAAGAACAAATAAAATGGTAGTATTCTGTGTCTGTGTGCACTGGATTCAGTGCTTTGAACTACCCCGTGTAACAGCCACATTCTGACTGCTGATTGGTTTGACGGGCAGCTTCTCGAACCAGGGCTCAGAGCCTGAAGACTTGTCACATGACCCGGCAGCAACGTTACATGTCGTACCACGAGGACAGCAGTGGATGAAGTCATCACAACACACGGCCTACAGAGAAAATGAACATACACCTGTAACTTAACTCAAAACACAATTCTGCATCAGGATTGGTTATTGTCAGTGGTTGACTTACCTGTGGCATAGGACAGCAGGCCCATCCTCCTTCTTTAGTCTTACAGCATGTGGTTCCATCTGGACAGGCCGCAGTGTCATTGCAGGGAACATCGGAGACTGAATGTACAGAAAGTACACAGAGTTTTATGTTAAATGTGTACTTGTGTGTTTGGTTTTAGTGCTTTGGAGGGTTTGTTGACTTACTTTGTGTGTCACTAATATTCTGACCGATGATTGGCTGCACAGGCACCTGTTCCATCCAGGGCACACCAGAATATGAATGGTCCTCACAGGTCCCAAGAGCAACGTTACATGTCTTACCATGAGGACAGCAGTGGGTGAAGTCTTCACAACACATGGCCTACAGAACAAAATGAAGATGCTCCTTTAACCTTGTGCACAAAATTTTAATACTTACAAAAAAACAGTACAGTTTCATGGTGCTGGATGATTACCATATCTATCATGGTATTTTTCTAAGCATTACCATGGTACTTTATAAACCCCCCTCCACCCACCCCACCGTGATGTCCCCCTGTGAGGGACCACCATCCTAAAATATAAAAATATATAAAGAACTATTTAAACTGTTTGGGGATTAAAAACTCTTAAGCATAATATTATGAAACAAAAATGCTTATTTTCAATATATTAAATTTACACTATCATTTGCAAGTTTGGGGTCAATAAGATATTTTAGGAAATTAATACTTTTATTGATCAAAGATGCATTAAATTCAATCAAACGTTCAATCAAAAGTTTAAAAGTCACAGTAAACACATTCATAATGTCACAAAAGATTTGTTTCAAATAAATGCGGCTCTTTTCAACTTTATATTCATCAAAGAATTCTGAAAACAAGTATCACATTTCCACAAAAATATTAAGCAGCACAGCTGTTTTCAACATTGATAATAATAAGAAAGTTTCTTGTGCACCAAATCAGCATATTAGTATGATTTCTAAAGGATTATGTGACACCGAGGGCTGGAGTAATGATGCTGAAAATTCAGCTTTGCCATCATAGGAAGAATTTACATTTTAAAATATATGAAAATAGAAATAAGTTATTTTAAATTGTAATAATATTTTAAAATATCTCAAATTGTGTTTTTTTTATACATAAATGTAGCACTGGTGAGCATAAGGTAAATCTGTCAAAAAAAATTACAAACTTTTGAACAGACATGTATATGGTCAAATTATTTAAATATTATCTAAAATATATATTTGCGTTAGATGTATAACCTTTAAAACAAATAAATGAAAAAAAAATATATTTTTACTTTTACAACCTACATATGTTTTTTTCTTATATTTTCTGTGGATCTTGTGGTGCATATAGCACTGTTGTGCTTCAGGTGTCCCGGCTCTTGGACCTTTTCTGATCCCATCCCCCTCTCTCTCCCACTTTGCTTCCTGTCTACATACTGTTCTATCATAATAAAAGGCAAAAACACCAAAAATAAAATAAAAAATTATTCTGTGGATTCCCAAGCATCCCCAGTGCAAACTGTAGAGAGACGTTCTTGGAGAGATGTAATGGCTGAGCTAATTGTCCATGGGGTGCAATGCATTGATTCTGCGAAAGTAATAGATCAGGTGAGGTGACTTACCTCTGGTAGAGGACAGCAGGCCCATCCTCCTTCTTGAGTCTTACAGCATGTGTTTCCATCTGGACAGGATGCGGTGTCATCACAGGAAACATTTGAATGCACTGAAAACACTAGAAAAGAACAAACCAGTTTAAGAACAACTAAATGGTATTATTCTGTGTCTGTGTGCACTGGATTCAGTGCTTTGAACTACCTTGTGTAACAGCCACATTCTGACTGCTGATTGGTTTAACGGGCAGCTTCTCGAACCAGGGCTCAGAGCCTGAAGACTCGTCACATGACCCGGCAGCAACGTTACATGTCGTACCATGAGGACAGCAGTGGATGAAGTCATCACAACACACGGCCTACAGAGAAAATGAACATACACCTTTAACTTAACTCAAAACACAACTCTGCATCAGGATTGGTTATTGTCAGTGGTTGACTTACCTGTGGCAGAGGACAGCAGGCCCATCCTCCTTCTTTAGTCTTACAGCATGTGGTTCCATCTGGACAGGCTGCAGTGTCATTGCAGGGAACATCAGAGGCTGAATATAAAGAAGGCAATAACAGAAACCATTTGAGAAGTGTTATTATTTATGTGCACATAAAAAACGTGTATGTATTGCCATGTACAAATTTGCACATACTCTCTGGGAGTGCACCAGCCAATGTAGCCATTTGTATGCCAGCAGTAGTGATTTGTCTGGTTGTAGTGAGTTCAGCTTCAGCCCTCATTTCTGCAGCTTTTGAAGAATAAGGACAAAGAAATGAAAATGCTGAATTATATCAGTGGAGGTTATCAGAAAATTAATAACTCTCTCGGACAATAGCCTACGTGTGTGATCTTCCCATTCAGCTCTAAGACGAGCAGGGAACTTGGCCCACATAGGCAGCTCCTGATTGGTGGACATGCATTTGGAGCCTTCAACATCACAGACACTGTCCTCTGGACAACAGTGGATTTTATCATCACAACATACAGCCTACAGAAAACACAAATGACAGAGAAAGGAATGCAAGTGAAAACATTCATAAACAAATTAAGAAATTAATAATTTTATTCAGCAAGGATTCTTGAATATGATCAAAAGTGACAGGGAGGCTTATATCTATCTATCTATATATATATA
>NW_015558637.1:683653-690452 GCF_001515605.1 Sinocyclocheilus anshuiensis
ATTATTTTATTTTATTTTATTTTTTTCTCTCTCTCTCAAATAAATGGATAAATATTCAAAATATAGAAGAAATTCAGTTTCAAAAATGCATATTTATTTAAATATGTTTCTCCGACTGTGAAAAAACACAGCTTAATTTTCTGAACTGAGAACTCAGTGTCAGCATGTCTCTGCACATATTGCTGTATTTGAACTGTGAACTGTACCTTTGGCATGGGGCAGCATGCCCACTGACCATCGTCTGTCTCACAACATGTGGTGTCCATGGGACATTCTGAGGTCCCATTTCCACAAAGAACAGTCTCGACTGGTTCTAAGAACAATCACAGGACAACACCATGAACCACACTTATATTCTATCCTAATGAATACAGTTAATCTTACTACTGTAAACCCGTAATAAATTTATATGGGATCTCCTTTAAATAAAGGATGATTTAATCATGAAAAGTCTCTAGTCCACCTTCATTCCTTCAGTCTCTTCCATACCTTTCAGTTTGACACACAAACTGCTGTCTGCACTGCATTCATGGTCTTTTGGGCAGCAGTGTTTCCCGTCTGAGCACACAAGGCCCTGAAAAAGAGAAGAACATAGTATATATTCTTATAACAAAAAAAAAGTATAGAAAAGAATATATCTCAAAGGGTCTATGTTTTAGCAACACCACGCTTCTTTTGTGACCAGGTGAGAGGCCATTCAATACACCATGTCATGGACAAGAAGCTGGTGGTTTGGGCCCATATTCCTGTGATAATGTAACTTACCTGTGCTACGGGACAACACCCATATGATGAAGCCATCAGCAGACAGGAGAACTCAGCAGGACAGAATGAGCCATCAGGACAGGTGGTGTCATCTTCACTTGCAGGTAATGAGGGAATCATTCTGAGCGACTGAGGAATGAGGATTATTAAAGGGACAGTTCACCATAAATGAAAATTCTGTCATCATTCACTCACCCTCATTTTCCATAGTATGGAAAAAAATACTCAATGGCTACCACGTTGGTTTGGTTACCAACATTCTTCAAAATATCTACTTTCAGATTTGGAACAAAATGAAGGGTGGGTAAATGATAACAGAATTTTTGGTTGAACTATCTCTTTGTAACATAACAAACAGCTTCGAGTACTATTATTTAGAATCTTTTTATAATTTTTCACTTTGGGAAGGTCTGTCCGTTTAGCCGGTATCCTCTCCACAAATGGCAGTGTATGTGTGGCGTTTATACACGTGGAGTTTACAACACTGCACAGCATGCCTTCAGGACAGCAGTGCAGGTGGTCCTCACAACACTCTCCCTACACACACACACAGACACACAAATAATTATACACACGTATGAGCTGATCATTCACACAAACATACTGTAAACAGTTCATTGAGCAATACTGAAGCTGGACATTTGACACACAACCTCCTGAATACAGCTTAATTTCTTTGAGCTCTTTGAATAGCAAAGTCATCAAAGAGCAATTTGCATGTTGATACTATACGAGTGCCTTATCATAACCCTTATTACATGAGCTGACAGTGTGAATGTGTCTAAAAAAAGGGTGCTATATCTGACAGAGCATAAAAAACGAGTGACCGCAGAACACTGTCTTCCATATCAGTGTACAATTGACCTTCTCGTCTTGTCTAATCTACTTTCTACAACCTTTATTATGTTTATAGAAGAGTAGCTGGCACTAATACTCTGAACTGAAACTGTCTTTATGTATCTGTCACTAGTTTAGTTGCTCACGTGATGGAAAGGGCAGCAGCTGAACTCTCCAGTGGGACCCTGGCAGCATGTCTGGCCTGCCTCACAGACTTCATTGTTGGGGTACTGCGAGCAAGCAACCAGAGTCACCAGAGCGAGGCCGAATGTCACTTTCAACATCTGAATGGAATGAGAGAGAGTTAAAATGTTAAAAGTAACAGATTTGAAATGTGAAAAGTGTCTGATGTGTTTAAGCTGAAAATGCAAATACAAACTTTCATTCATTTGGAATACTGTAACCCATCAGACCTTCACGTCCAAGATGCAGGGTCACAATTTAACAAACCTTTTCAGATGTATAAATCACTGTATCCTGTTTTGTTGAGCTATAACAGTGCAAGTATGATTTTAATTTGTGTACCACTTCCTCTTTCACATCTAGAAATTTGAAGCAAAAGCTTACCAGAGAAACTACGCTGACCCCAGAAACAATAACTGAAACTCAGGGTTATAAATGTTTGAGAAAAAGTTGTTCAAATCCAGCAAAAGAGATTTTGTTATAGTTGGTGAGTATCTTATTTTCTTATTTCTGACTGAGGGCACACCAAGGGGACCAGTCAATTAAAAGTGTGCTGTTTTCTTTCCTTTTCTTGACAAAAGGAAATCCCTCTTATGAATGCCAAGCCACATTGTGACTGATAGACTGGTTTTAGCTCCTAAGCTTCTATTGCACAAAAAGTGGGCACTGTGAATGTGGTAGGCTACTTTAACTTTTTAAAATTTTTTTAGTCACTGATTAATTTTTAGTTGCTATTTCTAACCGAGAATAATGCTCAAATTAATTAATTTCAGAAACAATAAACCTCTTCTGAAGTAAAAGAAAGAGAGAGGATGCACTTCAATTCAACTTACTTTTAAATGTTAAATGAACAGGTGGATTTGTAAACGGTTTAAAGTGAATGACCAGTCCGTGGATCCGAGGGGTCCAAGTTACCGATCTGTCAACAGAGTTAAATGTTTTACATAAAAAGAAATTAATTAATTAATTAATTAATTAATTTAGTCATTTAGCAGACGCTTTTATCCAAAGCGACTTACAAATGAGGACAATAAAAGCAGTCAAAACTAACAAAAGAGCAACAATATATAAGTGCAAATGACAAGTCTCGGTTAGCCTAACACAGTACACGTAGCAAGGTGTATATATATATATATATATATATATATACATATATATACATACATGTATAATACATATACATATATACATATACACACATACATACATACATACAAACAAACACACACATAAATATATATATATATATATATATATATATATACATACACATATACACATATACATACACACATATATACACATATACACACACACATTACACGCACACACACAAAGAAAAACAAGTAGATAGAATAGAAAAAAATAGAAAGCTAGTGGTTTTGTTTTTTTGTTTTTTTTTTAATAAAAAAAGAAGATAAATATAGATAAAGTAGAATTAAAATAGAATAGAAAGTGCTAGAGTTAGAGGGTCAAATAAAGGTAAAGGTAAATTAAATTCATCATTCCATTTAATTATCTTTTACAGTTTATTAACATTAAATGTACTACATAAAAGTGAGTTAGTTCATTGTAGGGAAAAAAAATCTGCTATAGCAACGAGTGACGCGTACAAACGAAACACAATGAGCAAAGCACTTTTGCACATAACTACCATGCTGTTTGAAAATGTACAAAGGGCGTCTGAAACGAATTATGGAAATACAAGACCTACCGTGTCCCCTTGCAACGTTCTCACACGGTGCTGGAATTAATAGATGTTTGCCTCTTAAATGTAGAGTTCTCTCAAACTCCGCCTACATTAGAGGGCAGCCTTTGGATAATGTAACTGTCCGTTAATACGAGGCGTGTCATCTGTGTTGGATTCCTTGGAAATGCAAATAGCATCTTTTTCGTCAGAACAAATAAATAAATAAATGAAAAATGTAAAAATAAAATAAAATAAAAAGCTGGTGTTCTTACAGCACTAGATTGTGATTTGTAAGTCACTTTGAATAAAAACGTCTTCTGACCGTTAGGCTGTATGAAAACTGTATGAGATATCAAAAAGCTTTTGATACATTTTTGAATATGAAAAAAAAGGAAACCTGGCACTACCTGAACATATTGCTGAAACAACATTTTGGATAGCCTACAGTCGGGTAGAACACTCGAATATTCGTCTTTTGGCGCCCCATAGTAAAAACAAAAGACAAAAAAGAAACATCCCTTTTTCCAAGATATTGTATAGGCCTAGTCTATTAAAGAACAATCAAAATATAAGTACAAGTACTGCACATGCACCTGTTGAACAGTTCTAACGCTTTACAGGCGGCAGGCAATTTAGGTCTCTCAGAGTTATAGGCATAACTTAAGACATAAAGAGACCTTTCTACTGACTCCGAAAAATAGCCTACCAGAAGATGCCCAGAGTCCCTGATCACCTGCACGAACATGCCATAGCATGAGGAAGCATGAGCACAAAATGGCAATGTCTGAAATGTAAATTACAGAATACAAATTGTGGGGGCATTTATTTATTGATCCCAGTGAGGAAATAAGCTTACAAATCATAATGATCTTTTTTGAAAATCTAAAATAGCAGAAAGTTTTGTGAGGAGTAGCTATAGCCTATGCTTAGGGTAAGGGATAGAAAATAAAATTTGTAGGCCTACAGTATAAAAAAACATTACGTCTATGTAATGTCCCCATAAAACATGGAAACGTGTGTGTGTGTGTGTGTGTGTGTGTGTGTGTGTGTGTTAAAGAAACTTTAACGTTACCAATTACTATCGACGCCGCCATTGTGAATATAGCAAATATATCCCATATCATACCTGAAATGAAAGCGAAACAGCCGTAACTACGGGTTGCTTCGTCACGGTATGTATTTGTCTCATCTGTTTATTTAGAAATATGTGGAAAATAAATGATCATGACAAAACAAAAAAGTATAAGGTTCCTACGAAAAGTCACTAGTCACAGAAGTCGCTATGGTTTGTTGTTAAAGTGCTTTGCTGTTAACAAAAAAGTAGTCGTGACAGACGCAACGTATGAAAAGTGAAAGTGTTTAATGTCAACATTTTCCTCAACATTTTACAAAACAAATAGTAAACAAAACAAAAACGTGTCTGCTGGGTCTAATAAAGTGTTGAATATTTTTCTTTTAAAGCAACTTTTTGCGACGTCGATCATGCTGTCATGTTTAACTTAAGTTCTTAATAGGCTTAAGTTTATTAACTAGCCTACTTAACTAGCTCAATTTAGGCGAACGAAATGTCCAAGATTTGATGAAAAACAGCTCTTAAAGGTTTTCACATTGGTTGTAAAGACATGTTATGTGTTTCTTCCGTCTACAACAGTTCTCTGTCCACAGGTTCTTGCGTAGGTAGAAATGTCTACTGAGGTAAAGGAAGTGTTCTGGCAATTTTTTTTCCATTCGATTCTCTATTCAGTAAAATTACCGTGTTTGTCATTTTGTCTGTCCACTCAGGATTTCAGTCTTATGGATGGTCAGTCTTTGGGATGTCTGGACCATGTACTGAGGGAGATCAACAAATACAAGGTGTGTGAGTGGCTCGTAAACCAGGATACTTGTCAACCAGAATACAAACCATTAATCCTTATGTCCTCTCATCTGTCCAGACACAGCATGAAGCATTGTTGGCAGAACAAAAAATACTGAGAGATGGCATAGATAACAACAACAACTTTGCCGAGCAATTTAAAAAACGTTCTGAGGAGAGGAAAGCATCAATTGAGGATGAAAAAAAGAAACGTACTATGATCATTCAGAAAGAGAAGGTATGTATAAATAAAAATACAGACACTCATTTTATGCCCTAATCCAAAGACTTAAAAACAAACTGTGGTAATTGGTCCCTGTGTGCAGCAGAAATGCAGAGCTGTACAGGACGAGAACACCAAGCTGCAGGTGGAGATCCTGAAAGTGAAGGAGGAATTGCATAAGCTGGACCAAAGAAACACAAGTCTGAAAAAGCAAACTGAGGTTTACGGAGTCAAAATAAATATATTCATGCTTATCTTAGCTGCAGTCACTGGGCTGAATGGTCTGTGTGGCTCTACAATATATCAGTACAATATTTGTTGAAATACTTTTTAATAATAATCTAAACTTTTTTTTTTATATTTTCCCTTATATTCATATAAATTTGAACTTAAAACTTCAATGCTTAATTTGGACAAATTATCAACTGTGAGACTAACAAGGCTCCACACTGACTCCACAGATCTCTACAGCGGTGCCTGAGAGGAGGGTTGTGTTTCGAGGAAATACAAAAGAGGGAGCGCATGCTGTGAGTTTTGATGTGAATCCCCATATAGTTTATCCAATGGAGGGTGGAACAGCACTGATCACCTTTGAGGAAGAGAATGGTATGTAATGATCCAAACTAGCATCATCACAATAAGAAACAACATCAAAAGTGCTTAAAGGTTCAAAGAACTCAAGGAACTGAAGGGCTTAAATACACTAAAACAAAGGAGATGATTTACTAAACAACAGGTGAACAAAATGAGTAATTAAACAGAGCAAGAAACTATAGGTCAAATGGCAAAACAAAGACGACAGAACCAAAACACAATGAAAACATAAACAAAACAGAATATAAGTGTAACAAAGTCTTTGGCACCAGAAACAACATTGACTGCAAGGCACTGCATTGTCCACAAAGATATTGATACTTCCTAACCCTATAAGTTAAGGTCCCCATCTTAACTTATTTTAATATATCATAGTTTCTTTAAATTAGTAACTAATAGTAACTAAAATAACTGATTGATTTTATATTTTAATTTAAGTTTTAGGACCTGTGGCCTGTAGCACGAAGCGAAATGAACAAACTCAGAGTTTCAGAGTAAGTTTAGAGTTGGCAAAACCAAACAAATCTAACCTGGTTTAGATCAGGTTCAGCGGGCTCACAAAGCTCGATATAAGTATTCTCTGTCAACTGTCAAAAAAATATTTGGCAGCACAACTGCTGCTAACATTAATAATTCTTTTTTTAAACATATA
>NW_015558637.1:690697-719780 GCF_001515605.1 Sinocyclocheilus anshuiensis
GTTCTCAGTCAACTCAGAGTTTAATTCAGAGTTTGTGATTATAAGAATATATGATATAAGTTATAAACAATTATAATTGAAAAGTCTGGCAATTTTGTCTCTAAAATTCTTTGACTCTAAACTGCTTTAATTTGAAGCTAGAGATGGAGGAGTGGCTTTATTGCTTCAGATATATGTCACTTTGCTCACAGCTGATTAGTCCAGTTTGGGTTTGTGATATCTAACTCAGAATAAAACCTGCTCTGGAGCAGGGTAGCCGTGTAGCGTAAGTTACCATGGTGACGAAACCCGCTCAAAACCAGCCCACCTTCTTGAGCCCGAAAACTCAGAGTTTGCTCAAACTAAAACTTACGTGGGTCAAAACTGAAACCGGCTTCGTGCTACAGGCCACTGGTCTTCAGCAATCCCATTCTTTTTAACCAATGCATTTACATGACTCTTCCAGTTGTTTGTGAAATATAGAAGTATAGAAAAAAAAATTCAAAATGTATTAAAATATTTTTTACTCAGGATTTCTACCTGATTAAATATTTTAGAGCTTGGCATAGACAGAAAATTTTTTATACATTATAAAAATGCCCATCACTTTTTAAGATTTTATCAATTTAAACAAACCTTCTTTCTGTAGAAACCTTGGTTCCTCAAAGAAGAAAAAAGGTTGTTGAGGGGTTGTAATAAAATAAGAAAATTATCTTTTTTTTATATTGTTTTTAATATTATGTTTTAAGTAGATTTAGGTCATCTTGAGGCCCCATTGGAAGTTTGCTGAGGACCCCTAGTGGGTCTAGTGGGTTATGAACCACTGCCATAGATTTTTACACTGAGAAACTTTTCAGTATCATTAAAATGACTGTAACACATAAGCCTACCAACCAGGGCTTCTTGTTGCTTATTGCTTTATTAAGTTCTCTTCAAATCTCTTCTGATACTACATCTTAGTGGCTCAGAAAATCTTGAACCTAAAGGATCATTTGGTGCAACTTGGGGACTGTACCATCACCGTGCAGGCTAAACCCATTCAGTTCCTGGTACCCAGTTATGTTGAGGTAATAGAGACAAGCTGACATCCGTTTACAAACATGGATTGCATATTTTGGATTGCATTGTGTTCCTATGGACATGATATAAAACAACACTCTGTTTATCTCTCCATCTGTTAGATGGAAACACAGGTGTGCCCACGCAGAATCCTAGTCTCCAACCTGCCAAAGGAAGAACCTGAGGATAGAGTACTAGACAAACTAGACATACATTTCTCTAGGAAGAAGAATGGAGGCGGCGAGGTGGAGGACAGAGACATGCTACATGACTCTGGCACTGTGGTCATTACCTTTGTAGACGATAATAGTAAGTTAACTAAATTCATTAAGTCCGACACATCTGTGCAAGATGCTTGGTGCTTTTTTTTTTTAATTCTGTTTGTTTCTATTTGTCTTCAGTCGCCAAATGTCTTTCCGACAAACAAGATCATGAGGTAGACTTTGGTAAGAAGAAGTACAAGGTGAAGGTCACTCCATTCCTCAATGGCGAGATTTCACAAATGAAGGTAAGAAGAGTAGAGTATGTCACAATAATTTCAACCGTTAATGCTGGGTTGTTTATGATGTAAACTGACTGTTGCTTCCTTTCAGATCTGTAACTCAGTGTGCATGCGCACAGTGCTGCTGACGGGCATCCCTGACATCATGGACAAAGATAACCTGCAGGACAACCTGGAGATCCACTTCCAGAAGATGGCCAATGGTGGCGGAGAGGTGGAAGGCATCATGTACAACCCTCCAGGCCACACCACCCTGGCTTTGTTTGATGAGGACTCTCCTAAAGACAGCTAGAGTGTGTGAGAACACTAAAAAACCTCTACAGCCCAGAAATTGAATACTGCCTTTAGACAACAAAACAGATCATTAATTCATAATAGACTCTATAGAACTCCTGATTTGGGTCTATTTTTCAGAAAGTTATATAGTATGGATCCCTTCACCTCTTATTTACAGTAATCTTGACCTCTTTACCTATCGTAGAATATACGTTATATAGTAATATACTTAATTAATGGATACACTTAGTTGTATAGTTGTATTTCTTGTCTTTTGATGATGAAAGATCCGGTCAAATTGGGTTATGGCTTATGGAGAACAAAGTCTTTAATAAATGCTAACCAAAACTATCATTGTGATGTTTACGATACACTAATAGGAATCTCATGAAACTAAATACAAACACAAAAGAAAAGAGAAAATATATTCTGTACAATGAAAGAGAAGGTTCTAAGACCTTTTTTTTTTTTACATAACACATATTTGTTTTAAATTTGTTTGATTTTTTTGTTTTTAGTCAGTCATGCTCACTGGTGAATCTCATTATTGTAACAAAATGGTTTTAAGTTATAATTTATATTTAGTGATTATTATAAAGCTATTAAAATACATTACAATTTTATATTTTAATCAAAATCAAAGACAGTCTAACAAACACTACCATGATGATCAAAATTTATGCTTAACCACACATGAAAGCAAACTAGACCTTGTAGGTGATTGAAGCAAAAGCATATTACATATTTGGATGCAAATTGAATTTATTTGTAAAAATACAGTAACAGAAAAAGTAAAGACATCTAATTCGAAAACCCTTCGAACAAAACAAAGCAATCATGAGTGCAGCAGCAGCCCCCTCACCACAATGACAAATGTGAAAGATTCAGTCAACAAAGAGAACAGCCAACTCCATCAGGCACTTAGACAGAAGAGATGTGGAGTGCATGGATTAAAACACAAATTTAAAATGAAGGGGGGAAAAAAAAATGAAACAAGGAGCCGATAGGTATTCTAGCCATTAAAACAACACCAGGAATAAGTTAAAACCGATACACTCTACATGTTCAGTGAACATTACATATTTCACAAACACATGTACATATAGGTCACATTTTTGTTCCAAATATATCATATAGATAACACACACACACACACACACACAGAGCCGAGTAATGATCACCTACAATTATCACATCAAGACTTTTCTAGTGGTCTCTAGAGCTGCTATGCCCGGGCCGTCCTTAAGCCCTTTGTGCGTGCATAAGTTCAGCTCATGGTTTTAAATCATCTAAATCTGGCGATAACACATTGTCCTTGTCCTTCTCTAGATAGACATACACAATCATTTACACGATCTTTACAAATTTGGACTTAAAAGTCAATTTAGTGTCTTTTAAAAACAACTGTCTGTCTGTCTGTCCTCTTGCTAGTAAGAAAGAAACTTACGACACCTGTTCTCTTGCGTTACACAAACAAGCAGCTCATTGACTGAACATTTACATTAAAATGATTACGTGCAGAAGTCAGATCCTTCTCAACTGCCTGATTTCTTAGCACCATTCCCGCAATATAAAATTTGAAATGTTAATACAGATAAAAGTTGTAGGAAAATAACATTTTAGGAGACAAAAGGGAAACAGCAAAAGAGTGACTTGTTGGTAAAACAAGAAACAAAAGTTTACAGATTGGATCAGTAACTATTGCAAGGAGAATATATTTGCTTGTTGCCTATAGTTGCTTATATATGGCTTATGACACTTGTGCTCAGGTTTAAGGACGATCTCTAGTGCAACAAATTGTGCCATATGGATATCCAAGCAAGCATGGAAAGACTGCATACATGTAATAGATGGTTTTCTGTTTAGAAAGGTTGTTACTGTAGAATAACACCCCTGTCTATTTAGTCTACACACAAACACTTGAGATGAGAGGTTTTAGACATGAAACCTGCTTCAGATCGGTTAGACGATCACTGGCGCCCAGTCCCTCTGAGTGCGTCCATACTGTACACGGAGAAACAGGACAGAGGTTGAGACAGTGTGACAATGGAACGAAAGGGGAAAAAAAAAAATGTATTATTAATTCCAGGGCTATTCAAAAAACTTCTCTACCTGGATGTCAGTGAGCTCCTTATGGAATCTCTTAGCAATTTCCGGACCGTTCTTCATTGTGGGAATTTGGTAAGTCTAAATGATTTAAACAAATAAAAAGAGCAGTGTTTTCAATAAATGTACAAATGCTTATTAAACTGGCAAGATGCTGTCAGTGGACATTTGCATTAGAGAAGCAAAGTGTGCATTTCCTGGTTACCTGTCCTCTGTAGAGCAGACTGCCAACTGGACACACCACGCATGCAGTGCCTGAACCGAACACCTCCAGAATCCGGCCATCATCTAAAGCGTCTATCAGCTCCTTCATTAAAACTCTGCGCTCTGTCACTTTGAAGTCCCCCTGAAAAAGATGCATGACCCTTACAAACAGTACTATGGCAGAACTATGATATAGGCATGGCAACAGACATCTTGGTACTTGATATGTAACATGTTACTGAACAATTATCATATTCATTTACGGTATTAAAAAGAATGCCATGGTGCTAGAATGGCACATGTCCTTAATGTGTCACTGTCATGTCATTTATTTATTTGAATATTAACATACAAATATGGTTTTGCAATCTAGCAAACCTTAGATAGATATTAATGTTTTAGAGAACACATGAAGTTGAGAGTTGAGAAACTTCCCCCTTTCCATTATTGTTTCTCACCCATTCTCTGGCAAGGTCTAGCAGTGACTGCCTGGTGACTCCTGGAAGAATGATGCCATCAAGTGGAGGGGTGACCAACTCTTTCTCTACAAAGACATGCAAATGTCAGCAAATACAGTGGGTATCGAAAAGAATCACCCCCGTTTAAAATAATCACATTTTGTTGCTTTGCAAGACTGTGATGGAAATGTTTTGTATAATGGCCTCAGAAGGAGTCAAAGGTATTTACAATGTCACAAAACCAGAATGTGCAGACTGAGAATGTGATTCAAGAATTTAGAGTTTCCCAAAAAAGTGCTTAACAGCAGAACCTACAGTCACATGACTAGCTTAGATCATTACCAACTAATCACCAGAACAAATCACAGTGAAGAAAACTTGAGTGATATTGATTTTTACTCAAATGTATGTGTATCTTTCTGTTAAGGAGTCTCTCTTGGTTGTTGTGACCAGTGGGCTCCCGGCCGTGAATACACTTTTATTCCTGCAAAGAGCAACTTGGGAGTGGTGTCTGGTATATGCTGTGCAGCTGAAGAATAGAAATACTAAAGATTCTACGCTCAAAAGACCACCGCAAAGACAGCGATAGTGTTGGAAGACTATAGAGCCGTTCTCGGGCTGAGGCTGTAATACTCTGAGTTAGTATTAAAGAACCTGTGTCGGACCAGCGTACAGCTGAGAAGGACGGTGAGAGTGTATAGATGCTAAAGACCTGTGTGCTCATGTGTGATTGAGGTAGTGATAGTAGCTTCTTGACAGGACGCCGTCACCATACTTCAGGGAAGTATTGTATTGTATTGTGAGTATTTGGGGAATTCAGGGAATTAGCTCGAGATACTGTAGTTATTATATTAACAACTGGAAGTTGTTTAAATTGTCAGTGGTGAAGTCAGGTTAGTATTGGGAATTTCCACAATAAGACGGACACAGTTTTTGTTTCATCCAGCTATATTTACTCAGTGCAACTTATAACATCCAAGTGAAAGATTTAACACCAACATGTCAGAAAAACAAAACAAAAAAACAAAAAAACAGAATCACTGAGTTGGAAAAAGGATCACCCCCTTGTGTCAGTATTTTGTTGAACCACCTTTTGCTTGAATTACAGCCTTTAGTCTCTTGGGATCTGTCTCCGTCTCTACTAACTCTGCACATCTAGACATCCTTCAACCACTGTGAGCTCAGTTTTGCTGTGTGCTTTGGGTCATTGTCATGTTGGAAGGTAAACCTTCTTCCCATCTGAGCAGTTTCCTCCTGGCTCTTTCATCCAGTTTGGAGTGACGTCCTGATCCAGGGAGGGTCTGGGCTCTGACTAGGCCATGCAAGGACATTCACCTTTTTCTCCTTCATCCACTGTGTGGTCAGTTTTGCTGTGCTTTGGGTCACTGTCATGTTGGAAGGTAAACCTTCTTCCCATTGACAACTTTCTGGCAGAGGGCAGCAGATTTTTCTCAAGAATTTGATGGTATTTTGCCCCATCCACTTTTCCTTCTATCCTGACAAGTGCTCCAGTCCCTGCTGCAGAGAAACACCCCCAGAACAGGATATTAGCACCTCCATGCTTTACTGGAGGAATGCGGTTATTTGGATGGTGAACTGTATAGGATTTCCACCAGACATATCGTTTGGTGCTGAGGCCAAATAATTCAGTTTTAGTCTCATCTGCCTCAGAATCTTCAAGGTGTGTTTTGGCAAAGCTCAGTCGTGACTGCATATGGCCTTTCTTTGGGAGTGGCTTTTTTCTTGCAACCCTCCCATAAAGCCACATTTCTGCAGAATGTGTGATATTGTTGTCACATGCACACAATGATCACTCTTTGTTATAAATTCCTGCAGCTGCTTCAGAGTTGCTGTAGGCCTCTTGGTCGCCTCTCTGACCAGTTTCCTCCTGGCTCTTTCATCCAGTTTGGAGCGACGTCCTGATCCAGGGAGGGTCTGTGTTGTACCAAATACCTTCCATTGATAAAGCCTTTGAATTTTTTTTGTATCCGTCTCCTGACTTGTGCCTGTCCACAACTTTATCCCGGAGATCTTTTGACAGTGCCTTGCCACCCATAGTTGATTGTTTGCTTCAGTTGCTCTACCAAGGAAATGCTCCAGGAAAACTCTTTTCATTCTGAGCTGATCAAAATGACCACAGCTGATCACAGTTGAAAGTCAAATGGCTTTGTGTGCCATTGAGATGGTGATTAGCTACACCTGATTAAGTTTACAAGTCATTTTTAGGAGGGGGTGATCCTTTTTCCAACTCAGTGATTCTCGGTTTTTATTTTTTTCTGACATGTTGGTGTTATATCTTTCACTTGGATGTTATAAGTTGCACTGAGTGAATACAGCTGGATAAAACAAAAACCGTGTCGGTCTTCATTTCAGGCTGCAAAGCAACAAAATGGGATTATTTTAAAGGGGGTTGATTCTTTTCTATACCTACTGTACATTTTACCACCAGCAGAGGGAGACAATCATTATTCATGGAATAACAAATTACTAAACATCAACATCTTGACAAACTATGAAGCAGGCCACACTGTACAGTGCAGTGCACTTGACTTAACCTTGCTATTTTGAGAGTGAGAAATGAACTGGAAGCAATATATACTGTGACTTTTTTTCTCGTCAGGGCTCCCATACCATTTTATCGATGATTTTCCATAACTTTTTTATTTCTTCATGATTATCAAATAAGGATTTTTAAAAATCACTTGATAGAGACTACACACACACACACACACACACACACACACCAATTTCTAGCCTATTAAATATTGTACAGAATTGTTCATGATAGAAATTTCCATAGCTTAAAATTGTATTTATTTTCAAGACATTTCTAGGTCTGCAAATCATGATTCTCTCATATTGCCAAGTGTTTCATGACTGCAGAATCCCAGTTAGGTATTTTTACACACCAAAATGTATGGGTAGCATGCTGCGGTTTTATTCCTAAAATAACATAACCCTTGTAAAAAATACTGTCTACAGAAACAAGAGCCACAACATCCATATGTGTAAACATAGGCATTTAAAGGTACACTATATTAGTTTTTTTTTTAAATATTAGTTCCAAATTTACAAAATTTATATAACGAGTGAGCGTAAATTTATATACATCATGAATCCATCTTCCAAACTGTGCTTTTATCTTATCCTGAATCACTTCCGTATGCCAATAATAAGGGTTTATATTCAGACTATTTTAGACGTATTGGGACGACAACCACTGCGGAGAAGCCAAGTACCTACATGACTCGTCATATCCATAAACAGTGAGAAGTAGCTCCGGCTACAATGTTTTTTCCACAAGGCGCATGCAGTTTTGTTTATTATCCGCTAGAGTGCCAACAGTTACAAAGTGTACCTTTAAATAAGCACATGTTGTGTACTAAAACACACTTTTGCACCTAAAACACGTTAGGACTGCAGAAGCTTTTAATTCAGAGTTTCTAGATGCTACTCTCCCTCTCACCTCCTTTCTCTGTGGTCCAGTAGATGAAGAGATTCATGGTTCCGACCTCCGTGATCTCCTCATTCTCTCCGTACAGCCAGAGGACCTGCTGGCAGCCCTGCTTGGCCGCCTCGCTCTGAACAGCAATCGTCGGCCCGTAGTTACTAAGAAACATAAAGCCACAATCACAGAGGTGCATTCAGGCGATAAAACACTGGCATGGATTAGTGGCATGGAAAACATGGATTATTACATTGAAACCAAACATTTTAAAGGATAAGAGGTTTATAACGAACAGCGGGAAGCACTTCAATTCATAATATAAACAGACATCAGATAATCTGAACACTCAGGACAGCAGCACAAGCTTTGCTGAAGTGGACCTTAAATGCATAATGGGACAGTAAGATAAGGACTGATAAGAGAGTAGGGAGAGATACAGCACATAAACAGAAACCAGAGCTGCATTAGCGTAAAGGGTTAGCAGATCGCAAAGAATTTACCATGATCCCAAGTTGCAACTTGTACATGAGCAGCCTACTACAGCCTGTGCAATGTACTGAATTTCTCTGAATAACCTGAATGTGAAAAGCTACTCCTAAGACTCCAAAGTGGCACAATAATGGTTAAAAAAAAAAAAAAACTCCAATGTTTGCCTTGAGTCATTCAAAGGGCAATAGAGTGTGACAAACAAATACAGCAGAAGTGTAATTGCTCTTCTGCCATTCATGATCTCACCATTAAAACAAACGAGAAAATGCATCACTATCCTGCAACAGTAAGAAACTGAAAATTGGATCGGCTTACCAACAAAAGTCTCAAAAAACACTTGCAATACTACAGAACGGTTAACGTTATACCCTTATGGAAAATGCATAGCAGAGAAAAAATGGTTCTAAAGAATTAGAGTTTAGAGTTTATGTTTCTGCTTTAATTTTGTGGGGTAAACTAGACAAAGTTTGGATTTCTGGGCGAGGTGGAGTGAACTGCAGTGCTAATAGATGAATGCTCATGAATGCACAGTTGAGTACAGAAGACCAACTGCCAAGGTCAGGATTTTTACATTTCAGTTTCTTTTTCACCAAACTCTGTTGTATATACCCATAACACTTGGAATATGCAGCATGTGTCACAGGAATGTTATTTTTTTTTTTAAAGCCAGACTCTGGTCACTATTCACTGCCATTATATGAACAAGCACAAGCAGGCCATTTTTTTTAATCAAATTTCTTTTAGTGATCCAAAAACGAAAGAAGGGCATATGGCATTAGAACAACACCAGGGTGAGTAAATAAATCATTTACATTTTTGAGTGAACTAACTTAACAAGAACATATTACACAATTTATTGCAACAATAATATAAAAATAAAAGCAGAAAAAAAGAGACAAAGCAGTAGAAAAAAATAACATTTTAATTTGAGATTTCAGGGACTTTTTTTCTGCCAACAATGAAAAATATTTTCATTTGATTTATTATTGTACAACTCTTAAAATGTATATATATGTAAAGAATATGTCACCAAGCTTTTGTGAAAACTCACCCGCCCATCTTGTATTCTCCAACGCCGCCCCTCCAGGCCCGGACATATCGAGGATCTGCCAGCAATGACACCGGACTAAAGCCTCCAGTTGCAAAATAAGGTCCAACGGGCCCAATGATGACAAAGAGCAAAGAATGACCTGTTCGAGACACACCTAGAGAAGGCTGCAAAAAGAAAGAGGGTCACCATTAAAGATAAAAAGATCAAAATCATTCAACAAATTATATTTTAATATCTATAGTCTCTTACTTCAGTTCCTATGAAGGTTGGTCTGATGTACAGGCTGGCGTCTGTGGAGTAAGGAACCCATTCTTGGTCGACCTCAATCAGCTTATTGATACACTTTATCAGTTCGACCTTATCAAACAACTAAGAGGGATGAAAGAGAGAGAGAATATGCTGATGGAGATGGGAGCGGATACGGCACACAGATTGGCTAAGTGGAGATGTGATAATAATATCACAGAGCACTAGTCAATAAGCTGAAGTAATGGCCAGTGCAATAAGATAAAGACTAACAGGCAGGCAGCTCCTCTCGGTGCTCCGGTACATGCGCTCCATATTCAGCATAGGCCTGAAGAGACGGATATGGTTATCTACTCCCCGGAAAGCCTTCATACCCTCAAATAGCTGAGAATAAAACAGAATATCAGACAAAAATGATTTAATAAAAAAAGGCACAAATTTTGGAAATTAGTCTTAAACATTATTAGCAAGCCCTATAGTTCACTTCAGTTTAAAATGGATCATATTAAATAAACCTATATTAAGACAAGGTCAAATAACTGTGCAGAACATTCATGGAAATACTAGCTGTAGCAATAAGATTACTCAGCCTTACCAAGCTCACAGAGGCATTTATTTGTTAGAAAATACAGTATAAATAATATAATTATAATATGAATATTGAAATATTATTATATTCTAAAATAGCTGTTTTCTATTCTAATATGTGACCCTGGACCACAAAACCAGTCATAAGGGTAAATTTTTCTAAAATGTATTCCTGTGATGGCAAAGCTGATTTTCAGCAGTCATTACTCCAGTCTTCAGTGTCACACGATCCTTGCAGATTTTCTGCTCATAAGGCATTTGATATAAATTTCAAGTATAAATATCAGTGTTGAAAATAGTTGTGCTGCTTAATATTTTTGTGGAAACGTGATACATTATTTTGTTCAGGATTCCTAAAAATGTAAATAAATATAGAAAAGAACAGCATTTATCTGCATTAAAAAATATTTTGTAAACTTGTTAATACCTTTACTGTGTCTTTTGATCAATGTTTTTCATTCTTCATTAATTTCTTTCCAAAAAACAAAAAAAAAACGTACTGACCCCAAACTTTTGAGCAGTATTGCATATAAACATCACTGTCAAGCTTCATAATTAACTATATATTCATCAAGATTATTTAATGTAATATAAAATTAACTAATTTTGTATTAAAAATGTATAAGATTAAGAATTATAAACAACATATACATACATAAAATAATAATAATTTAATACAATATTTTAATAAATGATTAATTGCAATCACAATATCAAGGAGATGTATATATATAGTGCAGACACTTCATTTCTACATTTTCACAGTTTGTTGGGGCACAGCATCTGACAGAATTCAGATAAAAACAGCATACTTGGGAAATAAAGTCAACTTGCTTTTGAATAAATGAGAAAAAAAGATGCTAGGAACCATGTGGCTCACACACTCCCTCACCTCTATGGAGTAATGCAGGGCTGAGGAAGCAGGGTGAAGGGACAGATTCTGGAAGGGCTTGATCTGAGGAGCCTCCCATCCTCCTGCTGCAGACCAGCTGATGGTCAGCATGTGGTCGGAAAACTGCTTGCCGAACACGAGGGTTGAGGGGTCTGGCTTTGGCTTCACTACAGGGTTCCTCTCTATGGTAAGATCTGCAGCCTGACACAAACAAACGGGGAGAAAAAGAGGGAGAGAAAACGAAAAGACAGAGAGGGGCGGGGAGTAAAGCGGGCACGTGGAGAGGAGTTTATTCATTATCATTGATTGCACATGCATTTGAAAAATGAATCTGGATTCATCATGCCAGTCAAGCTCTTATGGAAATTGAATTAAATTAAATTGCAGTGAGAAGGGAAGGGGGTGTTGGAAAAAAAGAAAGCATGCAAGAAGGCAAAAGCACAAAGAAAAGAGACGTCAGATCCCACAAGGTGACACCGTGGCCTGCTTAACACTTCAGAAAATGCAACTTTACAGGTCTGGAAGACCTGCATTGCCCCAAAAATGGGATCGTATACTCTGAGCCAACTGAAACAAACACACATAATCACAAGACCTGAAAGCCCAGGCTGACCTGTGGTGGCATGGAAAAAAAGTGGTGCATAAACCTAGCACAACACGGTTGTTTCAATACCTTAAAGGAAGAACTGACGAACCGCAACGACCCACATGACAGGGAGAGAGGCTGAAGAAAGCGTCCATTCAGTGCCTTAAAACACAGAAACAGAGAGTGACTTCAACCGTTTCCTTTCATAACCCAGTCAGACACAGAGCACGTTCTTCTTGACAGCTGTTGTATAGCCCTCGTGAGATGTTAAGGTTGAGTATGTACTAGCTGTATATACCTGCATTTGTGCACAATGAGACAGCTGGCTCTCACAGTAGCAGTGCTTTTTAATAGCTAAAAAACCCTGAGTGAATAAGTAAAGCAAAGAAAGGAAATGTGTGTTTGCCTATTTTACTCTAAGACATACACTAGTCCTACTCTTATTACTGTTTTGTTTTCGTGCTTTATTATACATTTGTTTACATAATAAATAATATAGCAGGGCTACACGATAGCTCTGTCAGGAGATCTAGCCAAACTCTGTGCATAATTTGGCAGGCAAAAGCGTCTTATGGCAAGATATTTTACCACTAGTTCCTGAAAAACTAACTAGCACATAATTTTGCAACTAGTATTATTTTAATTATTATTAAGTAAACCGATAGTGACTAGTATCATTTTCAACTTCACCATAATAATTATTCATTCAGTTATCTCTTTGCTACTAGTCACTACCAAAATATCGTCAAGTAACTATAACACCAAAGTTAATGGTAGAAAAGTGAAAAGAGTTCAAAGGCAAAAGTTGCAACAATTCACTTCCAAGTAGCATTCCAGTATTACTAGTAACTATAATTTAAGTAGTACTTACATATTTTTAGTATTAGGACACTACTATGAAACTGATTTTTTTTAAATCTCACAATTTACAATGGCTTTTCACTTACATGTAATGACTAGTCAAAACTTTATAGTTCAACATTAAAAACTAAATTTCAATATTAAAATCTAGAAAGATGAAACATTTAGTTACATGTACCTAAAATATAAGTGCAAACACTGCATGATAAGTTACAAGTGAAACAGGAATACCTACCAGCAACAAGTGCTTTACATACTAGTCAGAAGTGGGTAGTTAATATCACAGATCCCTATTGATTATATTTGCAAACCGTAACCAGCAAAAGTGGAATAGTTACTTGTTGGATCGTGACTAATAGTAAATGAATACCAGTGACTCGTTAACTGAAAAGACATTGATTACTATTACTGGAATGAATACTAGTATCTATCTGATAAATTGCTACAAGTAAAACTGCAAACCCTACTAGTCATTATAGCATTATTATTATTATTATATAATGTTATTATTATAACATTATATCATATTGTAGAATATTATCATATTATAGAATATTATTATTATTATTATTATTATTATTATTATTATGTTATTATATATTTTTTTGTTTGTCTGGAAACATAAAAAAAAATAAAATGTATTTATTTTGTATATTTTTATGAATGATTGTTACGGCGGCTTGCCATAGGCGCGTGCGTTCATACGGAAATACATTCACAACGCAAGCGTTAATCCGCGATTGCCGATGTACAGGCAGGTTTGCGTATGAACAGCAATTCAGAGTGAGAATCAACAAATGACCCTCTGATGTTTTATCCAAATATAAAACCAAACGCTTAAAAATATGCATCCCGCTCATGTAATAATTGAAACATGCGAGTTGTCGATTTGCAACGACGGTGATCTGCAGTTTAAAGCTGCTAAATTCTGTTCTGTTAAATAAACTCCATACACGTCGAGAGTATTTAGACAGAGCCGTTAATTATTGACAGAAGGATTTGGAGATGTGGCAGGGGGATAAGTAAAATGATCTTTGAACTCACCGTCCTGATCGCTGCCATTGCTGCAGTGCTGAGATGAATGGTAAACTAGTCCGAGTGGGAGCAGCTGCCCGGGACTGGCTGATCTCTGCGTTCCGGATTGGACCCGTTAAGAAAACAGAGACAATGTGCTCAGGCTTTGAATCGTTAAAAGTTTCTTCAATTTTCATTTAAACTCATTCGCATAATTCTCAATTATATATTTTTTTGTTTGTCTGGAAACATAAAAAAAAATAAAATGTATTTATTTTGTATATTTTTATGAATGATTGTTACGGCGGCTTGCCATAGGCGCGTGCGTTCATACGGAAATACATTCACAACGCAAGCGTTAATCCGCGATTGCCGATGTACAGGCAGGTTTGCGTATGAACAGCAATTCAGAGTGAGAATCAACAAATGACCCTCTGATGTTTTATCCAAATATAAAACCAAACGCTTAAAAATATGCATCCCGCTCATGTAATAATTGAAACATGCGAGTTGTCGATTTGCAACGACGGTGATCTGCAGTTTAAAGCTGCTAAATTCTGTTCTGTTAAATAAACTCCATACACGTCGAGAGTATTTAGACAGAGCCGTTAATTATTGACAGAAGGATTTGGAGATGTGGCAGGGGGATAAGTAAAATGATCTTTGAACTCACCGTCCTGATCGCTGCCATTGCTGCAGTGCTGAGATGAATGGTAAACTAGTCCGAGTGGGAGCAGCTGCCCGGGACTGGCTGATCTCTGCGTTCCGGATTGGACCCGTTAAGAAAACAGAGACAATGTGCTCAGGCTTTGAATCGTTAAAAGTTTCTTCAATTTTCATTTAAACTCATTCGCATAATTCTCAACACAGGCCAGTGTGATATTTGCATCAGAAGGCTCGTTTGAAATATCTTAAATGTTATTATTCGTGATGTGCAGGAGGATATAGCCTTAAAAACTCAAATGCTGGAAACTTCAGGCTTTCTAAATAAGTAGGATATTTCTGAACTCTCATATGATATGGTTTAATAAATAGTCGGTTATATCATAATATTTATCGTCTTTATATGAATTTTAAAAGTCATTAATGTTACAAACAAAACTATTCCCATCCATCAAAGGGTTAATAATAACCCGAGGGTAGGCGTGACGGAGCTCTCGCATCTGATTGGATAAGAAAGTAGGGGTCAAATCTACGCAATCGCCGGGGTTAAACAAGGTTATGAGGAAACATTCCATTCATTGGCCAGTATATGAGGCGTTGGTCCGATCCTGTTAAATGATTGGCTTTTGGACATTTGAAGAAATATGTTTTATGTCACTACCTTCAGCTGATGAAAATAAAAATAGCCTGTCATCTGTGTTGGTCACTATTGTAAACAAGCCTGTGTAGCTTTAGATTGCACAGAAACCTAGTTTTCCATTTGCATATTTAATGGATTTAGGATTAGAAATGTTATTTTCTGTCTCAATCAAAAATTTCATCAATCTTTATTATTAGATTAAGCTCTTCAGTCATTAGTATTTACTGTCTTTGAACTTGCATATACCATAAAAGCAGCACATTTCCAGCTGTTTAATACAGTTAAGGACTCACCAGATCTTTTAATGGCCACAACATTTTGATATCAAAAGATTCACAACAGTATCAACACTGTACACGGGTTGGCTTATATTACTACAGGGCTCTACAGTGCGACCATTTCAGTCGCATTTGCGACTGAAAACTACTGCGCTCAGAATAATCCCCATAAGTGGCATTTTAAAGAAGTTCTGACATACTTTTCCTAGCTACTATTAAATGATCTGACAACAATGTAAATTAATGAAGCTTTTTAATTACTACAAACAATTTTAGAAATACAATGTATGAAGCAAATCACAACCTGTCAAGACTCATTAAAGATTTGAAAAATCATTACATCACAGATAAAATTGGATCATTGTCCAACAAACTGTCCAGGGAATGTTTACATGTAAACATCAGTAAGTCTTTGCACATTCATGGTACTGTAATTCACAGTGCAGGTCCCTTTCATATAATATTGAACTAATATTTGCATTAAAAAAATTAAAAACTCAGCATTTAGATTAATTAATTAAGATTTCATGGATACCCCGAAAAGTCTTATTACCATTAGATATACAAACAACTGGCTTAAATTTAAATTGAACAATTATTGCACCATTTACCTGATCATGAAGCAGCATGAAAGTACGAAATGGCAAGTAAAAGAAAAAACATTTTTAATTGCTTAGAAGTTAAGTAAACTTTCAAGAATGTGATTGTTTAACATTAAGCTTAAACTCGTTCAAATAAAAGTTGTGCAAATCAATTTGCACAATGATTTGAAATGGTGCAATGATTTAGAAAAATCTGCAAAGTAATTTCATGGAGCTTTCCATCACAGTCTGGTTATGGAATTTGGCTTTTGAAGCCATAGTTCAGTTCAGCCCCTCCACTTAGAAACAAATCTATCCCAGTACAGAAAGTGGCATCAGCTGCCAAGAAGAGGGCAGCTAATCCACTCTCAGCCTCCGTTCCCATTCGACCAATCAGCTGTTGAGTAGAAATATGTTACTGTAATATATTCAGCAGAACACCATTCTTCTATTGCTCATTTAGCCTTATGAACACTTACCTGAGCATTTTCTCCCCCCTTAACAGTGGCAGCAGCATCTTCTGTGTGGCCTGCAAGCTCCTCCCACAGAGGCGTCATTATATTGCTTGGAGAGATGCTGTAAGAGTGTTTGAATGTTAGTAAACAGCATGTTCACAGATAGAAATTCAATAGGATTAGAAACAGAGAGAATCCGAAACAGTTAAGATATAAATAAAGAAGTAAGGGACAGCTTTAGATGTCAGGGGGACTGGGGGTAATGGCACTCACCAGTTCACTCTCACTTGATAGCGACTCTCGTCCACAGCCATTGCTTTAGTCATGGCAGTGATGGCCCCCTTGTGGATATATGTGAGTATTACTGTAACTTCCAACTTGTAAGATGATCACGTAAAGCACTCGGGACAAGCAGAGAAACTCACCTTGGTTGCCACATAGGGAGCCGCATCTTTTTGACCTATTGAGGCGACAAGGCTGGACAAATTGATGATGTTTCCTTGTGTTTTACGCAGATACGGCAGTGCATACTGACCCAAGGTAATGAAAAGAAAAAATCAGTCATTCTGCACAAGTAAATAGACCAAACCAAAGTTTTTTACATCACTTCCTTACCTTTGAAGCAAGGAAGTAACTGATGAGGTTCAGATTAAGCAGGTCTCTAAACTCCTCTGCAGTGGTTTCATCTGTGGTCTTGTGAGGGGGGTCTGATAGAGGATTGAAATAAAAATATATTTCTTTATTAATTTATTAGACAATTTATTTAGAAAAAAATTATTACTATTTTGTAAAAATAAATAAATAAATATTAATAGAAATTTTCTCCAAATACATCTAAAAGCCTCTGGTTAAAATAAAATAAAACAAATAAAAAGTTCAAAGTACAAAAAAATGTAACAAGGGTGAATAAAACTTTGACTTACGCCACCCAGCATTGTTCACCAAACAGTCTAATTGTCCAAACCTCTCAATCGTCACATTGATTAATCGCTTCAAGATAAGATACGATCATTAAAATGAATGAAACAATACATTTAGAACTATATGACATATTTGTTTTGAAAGTCCTTATGTACTATAAAAATAAAATAAGAAAAACAACATTGTAATTCTAATTATTTTTAAAAGCCTAACCCACAAAACAGCACAAAAAACATTTTTTTGTATAATACTGATCTCAAGTTTTATATGGAGACCTTTTCAAAAATAATAAAAGAACTTAAAAGTTTAATTGTTAATTACTTATTAGTTAAGTATTACTATTATTTTATCTGTTTCCTCTGCATTATGTATTTGCTCTCATGTAAATACAAGTTTAAGAAGAAAAAGGAAAGATAAAAGTGTAAGACAGAGATGTTATGATTGAATGTAACGACACATGAACGCCTGAGGATACCTTGATGTCATCCTCTTTTGTCACATCACATGACACAAACGTACATGATCCCGGTCCTTCCTTATTCAGCGCAGATTCAAGAGACTGGCCAGCTGACAATTCAGCTGACAATTGTAAAAAAAGAAGGAAACGTTATTGCATTTACTGGTGAAAGAAACGTATAGCTAAAAGGCTATTTGAAATCATATCACATACTCTCTTGTGCGCAGAACACAACTTTGGCTCCGTTTTGTACTGCAAAGCAAACACGAATTTAATTTTACTTACTCTCCCTTTTCTTTCGATTACTTAATGGAAAGATAAATATGATAAACCCTTACCAAACACTTTAACGATGCCCCTTCCAATGCCTCTGGTGCCCCCAGTAACGATGACAAATTTGTTGACATAACGCTGAGCACAAGCCATGCTACTACGTTATACGTTCACTTATGTGTACTTATGCAGCAAATGTAAATAATGTCAAATTTCTGCACAGGACTGACAGAGTCTGATCGAGTAAGCGGTTCCTAAAGTACTGAAGTCATCTGATAAAGAAGTAGTAGCTACCCGATGTCATGTGTGTGTCAACTAGAGATGTTCGCTTCCTGGACGAATCGTTATTTTGAAGCTATTCAGTGAACTTGAGGAACCAGTTCGCCAAGTCCCACTGAATCGTCTGAAATATGATCCAATTCCGGGTTTCCCAACTCTTCTTAACTTAGCGCTGCAACAGCAGGTGCTCCAAACTCCAAAACTCTAGTAACGTTGCACTGAACTGAGAACAGTCTCTTTCGGACATGTCTGATGTGCAGAACAGCGGCATAAAACGGAGCATGCGCGTAACTTGCTGGTCCGTGTAGTGTGTGAGGATCGCAAAGCTGGATAGCTGTATTTTGAAACACACTTCTTTAATTTTATAATTGATACAAAAATAATTTTGTATTTTATATACTTTGTCCCAACAGTTACTTAAAAAAACAACAACAACAACACTATAGCACTATAAATATTTCCACAAAAATCGCCAGTGTAGCTGTCCACTGAACTAAAGTTGCACAAACGAGCAAGAGTCTTTCTGATATTACAAGCATACGTGACTCGAGGACCTGAATGAGGGAACGTGCAAGTTTCTTTAGGTTCTCATGAATTCTGTAAACATGTCAGTTGATTAAGAAAATTATATTCACTTTATAGTTTTTATTATTATGTTTCTTACATTGTGTATGTATGTGTGTATAGTTTGTGTATGTGTGTGTATAGCATTGCACTGTCTTGGCATTCATTGTGGACAGCAAAGTAAGAATTTCATTGCTCAGGGAAACTTGTTTTCCTCACTGGGCATATGACAATAAACGCTTTGAATCCTTGTATCCTTGAATTTATATGGACTTGTTAAACATCCGGGTTTCACATCACTGAATATATTGGGCGCTTTGAAAAACTTTAATGTATTACTATTAGGCCAAAGGTGAAAAAAACGTCGACTTACGCCACCCAGCGTTGTTTGTCCAAAACTCTCAATCATCACACTGATTAATGGCTTCAATGTAAGAAGATATGACAATAATAAATAATACATTTAAAACTGTGACATATTTGTTTTGAAAGTCTCTGTGTATCATAAAATGAAAGGTACTAGTCTACATTATAGCCTAATTCAAATTATTTTTAAATTATTTTAAAATTATTTAAACGCAATAATAATTATTATTCACAAAATAGCACAAAAATGCATTAGTATTTATAATATTGATCTCAGTTTTAATATGTAAACCTTTTCAAATATGGAACATACTAAAACCATAAAATGTTAAACTGCTAAAGCTTTTTAAATCTGTGCAATTTATTATACTAATGCTAATTATTATTATTATTATTATTATTATTATTATATACTTATTTTTATTATTATTATTATCATCATTATTATTAAATCATCTATCACTTACACATGACTTTAGGTGTGCTGGGATAATAGCATATAATGATGTTGATGTTTTGTTTATTTATTTTTTATTTTTATTGAACAGGTTAATTGAAACAAACTGTCCAAGAGAACCAGTTTGCGGGGGGTGGAGGGGGAATTAAACGTAAGAACTGAACTGAAAAAAGACACTATTCACTATTTTTCAGTATAGACAGTATTTCTACAAAGAATAATTAAATTTTATTATTATTATTATTAACTGAGATTGGAATGTTCGTGGAATATTGCAACAGAATATTTTTAAATTCATATCATGAACTGCATGACTAATGTACTACAAAAGAAATACACAAGTGACTTGAAAACCCTGAAAATTAAAAAAAAAAATTAGGATACACTTTCCAATATACACATTTTAAACATGAACCCCAATTTTGCTCATTATTATGAATAATAATATTCAGAATTTTTGTATATTCTAAATAATTAATTGTTTTGTTTCCTGGCAGAAATGCTGGTGTGGGATAAAATAACAAATTGCAAAAACCTATCATTCATACATGAAAAAAATAAAATACAAATATAAAAGGGATCAAATGAGAGAGACAGGTATTTTAAGGTGTTTTGGACAGTAAGCTGATGAGGGCACGAGGGGCTCTGGATTGAATTTCAGCATGACAGCATTCTCCAGCGCTGGAGTGAGCGTGAGAGGGAGTGAAGACAGTGACCTACAAACAGGTTTAAGTATCTTTACGGCACTGACCGAGTGGAGGACGGAGTTTGTGGTTCAGGGTACAGGAGAAAACACCTCCTGTTGGACTCATAGGGTAGACCGTCTGGCTGAAAGGGTGACATTAGATACACAGCTCATGGTGTGGTGCAGGTAGGGAAGAAACACGGATAGCGTGGGGTAACTATTCTGGATTTACGGACACTAGTGGCAGAGGGTAAGTGGAGGGACAAACAGGGTGTGTCTTCTCAGAAACTTTTCAGAGACCCAAACCTCTGTATTCCTAATACCAAATTTCAGATTGTTTTGGAAGATATTAACTTGCAAGGGATTGTGACGCGTTTGTTGAAAATTTTTCACCCCTTACCTTCATTTAAGTCTTGTTTTACACTTGTTTTATATTGACAGGTTGTTTTGGTGTCTTCACATAAACTGGTTCTGTTAATAGGGATGGTTTGATAGTCTTGATATTTTTATTTTTTTTTGGCAAATGTATTTATTTAATTATCGATTTATATATTTAATTTTATTTATTTGTCTGAAGTCTTGTAGTCTTATTCTCAGGGTGAGGTTCAAAGTGGTAATGGATCTGTCTCCAGGAGTCAACACAGGGTTTGGATAGAGTACATGAAATGTTTGTATACGATTTCATGGAATGGCAGGAGAAGTTTCTGCAGAAGTATTTAAGTATAGATACCATCTTAAGTTACATAACTGGAATGGGATTTTATAAATGTCTTGTTGTAGAGCAGATTATTTTTCTATTACACATTCTATTGCACACTTTAATTCAATTATACCAATTAGAAAATAGATAAAAGTATTTTGCATTATAAATGTGTTTTTTATTTGAATGTATTAAATTAAATTGTATTACACCTAATCTGTAAAAATGATTTTGTTGTAAATAAAAAAAAAAGATTATTGGAGTATGTTTTTCAAGAAAGTATACTATTTCAGTCTTTCTACTTTCACATAAAATTCAACATGTTATTTGTTGTCTGTGTTTGTAATTATTCACATTTTTTAGCAATTTCTGAGTGTAATGCAATTAATACAATGTAATTAAGTTTAAATGTTTTAAATTACATAATTATTCCATAGACAGACAGACAGACAGATGGATAGATGGATAGATAGATAGATAGATAGATAGATAGATAGATAGATAGATCTAACACCAATTTAACAAACCTTTGACCGCTGGGTTCATGCTTGGCTGAAATGATTGTGTTTCTACTCAATAAAACAGACTGAGTGAACAAGAAAGAAGAAGAGATGGACAAAGGAGAAGAATCGGACAGGGGAACGGAGGACAAAAAACAAGTAGAGGAAGAGATCAGCGAAAGTGACAAGAACCTCAAGGACCAGCGCAACAAGGCAGAAAAGGGTGACAAAGAGAAGGGTGATAGGAAGAGGGAGAATCGAAGATCTGGTTCAATGTGGAGAGCAGGTTGGGCGCTGTCCGAACGACTGACCATCAATGTGTCAGGCATGCGCTACGAGACACAGATTCGAACCCTGGCCCAGTTCCCTGACTCCCTGCTCGGTGACCCTCAGCGGCGTCTGCGCTACTTTGACCCACTCCGAAATGAGATCTTCCTGGACCGCAATCGATTCTGCTTTGACGCCATCCTTTACTTCTATCAGTCCGGAGGTCGGTTACGGCGGCCTGCCAATGTGCCTCTGGACGTCTTCATGGATGAACTGCGCTTTTATGAGCTGGGAGAGGATATCATGGCTCGCTTCAAAGAGGATGAGGGCTTCCCCAAGGAGGAGCCTCGGCCCCTGCCAGACAATGAGATCCAGCGCAAGCTGTGGATGCTCTTTGAACACCCTGAGTCCTCTGGAGGTGCCCGCATCATCGCCATCATCAGCGTGATGGTGATTGTGGTCTCTATCCTCATCTTCTGTTTGGAGACGCTGCCTGACTTCAGAGTAGAGAAGGAGCTGAGAGAGGTGAGAGGAGCAGTGGAAAGACATGTCAATGTTACAGTGTTTGACCAGGTGTCTAGCAAACTGTTATCAGTTGATATTCCCATACAGAAAATGCAGGATTTATTTTTTTCATTAAAAAGAACACATAATGCACAAAACATGACCAACAAGCTCAAGCCATAGTAATAAGAAAGAATGTTAGAATGGCTGTTAGCATGAAGCAGATGGGTTCCTGAGCATATGAAGATGAATGAGCATAAATTAAATAAAATGTATAAATATTAATATATTATTTAAATTAGCATGAAATGAAAATTCACCCTATCTCTTTGCTAAGAATGTTATTAAGAGTGCATGTCATTGATCTTATTGTAAACGATTCATCCATGATATGTTTTTTTTTTGACTAATTTTTAATCAAAATTTCATAACTTGGGGGAAACTAAAGACTTAAATCCTGCACTTTTTAATAACTGACCTCATTAAGATCCGCCTTGGTCCAATCAACAACCAATGGACACAACCAAGTTGTTCTAAATAATCCATTTAAATTAGATGTACTTCCATTTCAATATGGAAGAAAGGGTCTTTTGCTACTTCCGTTATGTTGCAACTTTAATATTACATCATTTATTATATTTTTATTTTTAACTATTAATAGCTATCAATAACTATTTTAAATATTAATTTAAAGCCTATATGTGTGGTCACATTTAGTGTTGTTCTGCGAATTCCAGTAATTTTAAGAGGAATCCACATGACTGGGGATTTAACGTGAAGACGACAGATTTCCCCACTCAGCTTTCGCAGCGGTTTCAAGTTGGTCATGCAGATTATCTGTGTCGACCAACAGAAAGCTGCTTGGTTTGAAAGTGACTCTATTGTGAGCTGTGCTTCATACATCATTACACTGTTGACAAAAGAGACTTTTTATGCCTGCGAAATTTTGCTAATGTGTCTGCACCTTCTTAGATATTCTCAATGTACTTGACTGTCACTCAAAATCCTATTGAAGTGAACATGTACGAGCAGCATTCTCATAGCATTTGTGGCCAAGTGGACCAAACACAGATGTTTACATTTTTAATGGTTGACTTGTTGTTCTGTTGCCACATTGAATTAGCCTACCGGAAATAACAGGCTATAGTGTTGTGTTTGTATTATGTAACTTTTAGTGCACAAACTCATCTAAGTAGTGTGCTGTGTAAATGTACACTGCATACTGAATTTCTATCAAATGTAAAAACAATGTTTAATGCTAAACGCTAAGGCATTCTTACTGACTATATATAGTTTCACATATAAATTAAAAAATGTGTACACATTTCAAATCACAAAAATAAGGGAGGTTTAAAGTGTGAGAAATTGCATAAAAAGAAAACAGCAGATGAAAAGTTCAGGAGCAGAAGAGAGTGTAGGTTTATTGCTGAGATTATTTTAGACGTGTCGTTAAATCTGATACACACATTGGGAGTAGAGACACCGGGGGGTTGGAAAACAGTCAAGTGACGTGTCCGTGGAGAGAAACAACCGGTGTACACAGATAGAAAAAAAGGGAAGGAGATGAGAAATGACAAGATGACAGAGATGGTCCTCACTGCAGAACACAAGATCCAGGGGGCGAGGTTGGATCCAGATCCAACTCCTCCCACCTTACATATACCTAAACCTACCCGTCTCCACCTCCTGATCCCTAAACCCACCCATCTCCACCCCTAAACCTACCAATCTCCACCCCCTAGATGTGGATCCAACCACATCCCTGGATCTTGTGTTCTGCAGTGAGGGGCTACTGGGGGATGACAGGTGACAGTATGAAAGAGCGTCTGTGCTTGATCGAGTGAGGGAAAATAGAGCTACACAGGGTGGGTTGGGACTTGGGAGCAAGGAGGGAAAGTTAGTAAAGAGTATCGAATTAGTTTCCCAGCAGCGACCCAACTGCTTTGGCACAAGACCGCAACCTCAACACGCTGCCAAAGCAGCTCAGTAATTCTGCATGGATCAGACAGTCAACGACCAGTAAACTAAAGCGGGTCAGAGAGAGATTGTACATTCTCAAGTTTCACCTTAGAGATCTAAGGCGTTATTTTTAGAGTAAGGACAACCCTTCAGAGCATATTAACACAGGAGCTTGTATTAATAAACAGACCCCCTCGAATGCTGAGATAGGAATGGAAACACACTTTCACATCATCTTATGATGACTTTAGCTAAATCTAAATAAGCACTACGATAGGGAACACTTAATAGCCAGCTAGCCAGAGACAAGATTACACACCACACGTGCATACGAGCTCACATCTCACATGTCATATCTTCTAATCTCATATCTTACTATTTAAAAATCTGTTTTCCATTCAAACACACAAAGTTTAGCTTTGTGTTATACGACTGGAAACTTAAGTAAGGTTATATGTGTTTATGGATACATATTTTAAAATACCCCTACTCTGGTTACCTTTTACTCACATCTCACTCACAAGTCATTTTTTTATGGAGTCAGAGTGATAAAGAGCAAAAATGATTGACCTTTGAGTGAAAGGTCATGTACTGTGACCCTAAAAGCAGAATGGGACATTCAACTTCACTCAAGAAGTGGGTGTCAAATGGGCAAACAATTTGTTTCAGTCAGGCACTTGTTTGGCAAAACACGTTTGGCCTCAACAGTTTCAGAAGTTAGCTTTCTATTAAACAGTTTTATTAACTTAAAACTACAGTATGTAACACTGTATGCCCTCTAGCGGTTAAAAAAATAAAACTGCATGCTCTGCTCCTCTGAGTCTGCATGGATGAATATGGTTTAAATAAATGATGTAATAAAAGTTACAAACATTACAAGTCGTTAACACTGGACAATAGGGATGTAATGATTAACCGCGAGCCGGTTGAAAATCGATTCAAATATGTGACGATTCAAATCGGTTGAGATGCCAAACAAATCACGATACAATTGGAGTAGGAGTTTATATGAATGTATCTCTGAGGGGTACTTACTGTCTTTAGAAAAGTTTATGTGGTATTTTCTTTTCATCTTGCCTCTGAACAATGCATATTAAAGTAGTGTTCATAAACAGCGGTAACCCAGGAAACACTGTATGATTGCTGTTCATAAGCGCCACCTGCAGTCAGAGAGTGAATCTGCATCTCATTCAGCTCGTCTGCTGTTTCGTTCAGATATGTTTTATGTAGTATAAAACTAAAGTCAGAACATTCTGTTTTTGCTTTAGATTAAAAACTACTCACGCTGCATGTATGCTGCATCTTTGTTTGGAACATGAGTAAAATCCAGTGGTTGTCTCTAATTTTAAATGGAAAGAGCACAGACAAAGCCTTAGTTTGTTCATATTAAGAGATTTATTTTATTTGTGTAACTTACTTGTTTGATTTGGGGTTTGTTTTAACATTTCAATTTAGTTTTGTTATATTTCAATTTCACAAAGAAACGTGCAGCAATAGCCTAATAAAACGACACCTTTTAATTTACAGTATAATGTCTTCAATCTCATTTTGTAAAAAAAAATCGTGAGAAAATTGAATTGTGAAATCAAAATCGTGAATCGAATCGAATCGTGAGTTGAGTGAATCGTTACATCCCTACTGGACAAGATTGCTAGTCTGATAAGGTCAAACATTATATAATGAATTCACGCTACTGTTAGTGAGCTACATGGCTGTCTATCTGTTCATAGAATTTCTTACCTGTTAGGTAATATTATATAAATAAAAAATAATATAAATTTAAATAATAATAATAATAATAATAATAATAATAATAAATTGCTGGGTCAAGTTTTAAGCCTTTCCAATCTCTGAGTTCTCGCACCTCTGAAAAGCCTAGCCAATATTGATTCAGGTTTTATTACGAACTCCGTTGCTTCCTCTTTGCTTGTTTATTTATTTATTTTGTATCTTTTATTTTTTTACACGTTTAAGGACCATTCACATGAAAAACATTAATTATTGATAACGATATAGTTCTACAATTCGTTCTGAATTTAAAAAATATGTAATGTGAAATGTATACATTTATACAGTTTTTACAAATGAGGATGTCCACAAAAGGTTTTGTCAGATTTAGCTCACTTCTGGTTACAAATTTGTTTCCAATATGGTTAAGTAGGTGCACACACACAAACATACACACACACACACGCACACACGTTTGTTTTTGTGAATTGTGGGGACATTCCATAGGCGTACTGGTTTTTATACTGTACAAACTGTATTGTGCTATTGGCCTACACCTAAACCTACTCCTTACAGGAAACTTTGTGTACTTTTACTTTCTCAAAAAAACTCACTCTGTATGATTTATAAGCGTTTTGAAAAATGGGGAACACACACACACACACACACACACACACCCACACACACACACACACACAGAGAGGCACAGTAAATTAAAAGTAATAGGTTGTAATCACACAGATAATATCTCAAATATATTGAAAGCACACAAAATAAGAATCTCAACATACCTTGACTATGCAAAATGCACTTTATACTCTGTTTAGTATGTTTTTGAATGTCATAAGTTTGTATCCAATTTCTGTATCTAATTTCTTATCCTTATCTTTTTTCTTTTCTCTGTCTCTGTTGCAGCAAATGGCATACCAGGCTATCCTTGCTGGAAACAGTACCTTGCACAGCCTAATGTTCTCTCCCTTTCAAGATCCGTTCTTCCTGGTGGAGACCATATGCATCTGCTGGTTCTCGTTTGAGCTAGTGATGCGTTTCACCTGCTCTCCCAGTAAGATGTCCTTCTTCAAGGATGTGATGAACATCATAGACTTCTTCGCAATCATTCCCTACTTCGTCACGCTCGGCACGGAGCTGGCCAAGTCTAGGGGAGCGACGCCGTCCATGTCCCTGGCGATCGTAAGGGTCATCCGTCTTGTTCGAGTTTTCCGGATCTTCAAGCTGTCTCGCCACTCCAAAGGCCTTCAGATCCTGGGCCAGACACTGAAGGCCAGCTTGAGAGAGCTGGCGCTGCTCATCTTCTTCCTCTTCATCGGAGTCATCCTATTCTCCTCGGCCGTGTACTTTGCTGAGGTGGACAACCCTGGAACGGCCTTCACCAGTATCCCAGAAGCCTTCTGGTGGGCTGTGGTCTCAATGACGACAGTGGGGTACGGCGACATGTACCCGGAGACGGTGGGCGGAAAGCTGGTGGGCTCCATGTGCGCCATCGCCGGCGTGCTCACCATCTCGCTTCCCGTTCCCGTCATCGTTTCCAACTTCAGCTACTTCTACCACCGTGAAATGGAGTGTGAGGACAACCAGGAATACACACACGTCAACACTTCCCTTTGGGAGGAGGAAGAAGATGGGGAAGAAGGAGAAGATGCTGAGGAAGGGCCTGGGGAACAGGGAGACCGCGTTCCTCTCGAAGCAGGCGCGGTCTATAAGGGGATCTGCGCCCCTCTTAATGGGACTCTCCTGGCTGGGCTTTGTGCGGGTCAGACCGGAGTGCAAAGTGTAGGGAGCGTTTATCCGCTGGTCACTCAAGTCTGAGAGACTGAAGATCAAAGAAGAGGAATGAGAGATGGAGGTGGTCCTGTGCCATGTTTAAAGGACACTGCCTCACTGTGACTCACTGAATGTATGGGGATGATGGGAAGGAATAAATGCAAGAAACAGAAAACGATTGACGAAGAGGCTGAGAAGGTACAAAATGCAGATGCAGTATCTAAAGGAAAGGTATGAAGAAGTTACAAAAAACATTGTCTTTCTAACTATAAAACATCTGTAAAATGTTTCCTAACGTTCCGGTAACCAAACTTTTATTTTGACATCACGACCTTAAACCTTAAAGTCACCATGAAATCAAAATTGAAAATTCTTATTTTTTAATGGAATACTGTAGTGTTTATTATAAATAATTTATCCATGCACTTCATTATTTTTTTTAAATTCATGTGCCCTCGTAATCTTTAATCAAAAAACGTTAACCTCCCCTCCCCCTCAAAACGACTCATCTTCGCTTCCGGTCAGGAGCTATGGCGCAAGGGTGGAGCTAGTGACGTGAGGGGTAAACGCTGGGATAAACGGCTGATGCTTCACTTTATAGCACTGACACCAGTCATGAGGGAGTATGTTACCCCTAAACATTGAAAAGATATTAGGATATTACGATAACATTACTCTTAGGACATCGCAAACTAATTTTTTTCATGAATATGACTTAACCTGATGGAGGACGCGCTCAGTCATTCAGGCAGTCTCTCTCTCTCTCTCTCACTCTCTCTCTCGCTCGCGCGCGCTGTTTAGGCATGTTTTGTGCTGTTGATCGTCGTCGTCATCCTTAATAAATAAAACATTTATTCATGCTTGGGTGTCGGCTGTGAATCCAGTGGAGAGAAATCCCCCAACAACACTAACTGCAAACTGGCATTCAGATCTGCCTCCATTTTGTTAGCAACGCCCCAGCTTCCAACGATCCAATCAATTCCCGAAGGACGAAATCAAGTCCCGCCCTCTCATTTCAGATGCCGTTTCACTCGGATAGATGTCACAGTAGAGAAAAAAAGACAATCGCTACTTCCGTTTCATGCCGACTTTAAGATTATTAGGAGACCTTAAGGCACAATATGTAAGTTTTCGCCGCTAGAGGGCGCGTATTCAAAACAAACAAAGAAACAAAGGCGTAGTTTGACGATGCCGTGACTGAGTGTGGAATCATGGGAGTTGTCGTCTTCATCCCCACAGCCGATGCAATCCGACGGGACTCGGGC
>NW_015558637.1:723222-751782 GCF_001515605.1 Sinocyclocheilus anshuiensis
TTTTTTAATGGAATACTGTAGTGTTTATTATAAATAATTTATCCATGCACTTCATTATTTTTTTTAAATTCATGTGCCCTCGTAATCTTTAATCAAAAAACGTTAACCTCCCCTCCCCCTCAAAACGACTCATCTTCGCTTCCGGTCAGGAGCTATGGCGCAAGGGTGGAGCTAGTGACGTGAGGGGTAAACGCTGGGATAAATCACAGGGGGAAAAACTGAAGCTGATGCTTCACTTTATAGAAATCAATGCATTGACCAGTGCTGATGCAAGCCATGGGGGAGTACACTATGAAAGGATATTAGGATATTACCACAACATTACTCTTAGGACATCGCAAACTATTTCTTTTTTTTTTTATGAGTATGACTTAACCTGATGGAGGACACATTCAGTCATTCAGGCAGTCTCTCTCGCGCGCGCACGCTGTTACAACACTAACTGCAAACTGGCATTCAGATCTGCCTCCATTTTGTTAGCAACGCCCCAGCTTCCAACGATCCAATCAATTCCCGAAGGACGAAATCAAGTCCCACCCTCTCATTTCAGATGCCGTTTCACTCGGATATACATCACAGTAGAGAAGAAAAGACAATTGCAACTTCCGTTTCATGACGACTTTAAATCATTGAATGTATTTATTTGTGAAACTATTTTTTATCTATTCAGAGAGCGCCATCTCAATGCGTTTGGAAAAATAGCTGAGGATAAGCTGAGCTGTGTTGTGCAATAAAAGCATTCGCACCTTTGCTTACTGGAATTGTCGACATATATATCGGACTTATTCGTAGGAAGAAGAGCCATGCGGTGTCATTTAAATGTCATGTATTTTGTCACCCGGGTTGCAGCCATGAATGTGCCAGGGATTTGTGTGCAATGAATGGATAAAGTCTTAAGCATCATTCATCTGGAACAGTTTTGTGTTACTGCTGTTCTGACATTGTTGAAATGCTGTGAATGAATGATGTGTGTTTGTGTGTGTGTGTGTATTCAAAAGCTTTTTAGGAAAATATGTACAGTAATACATAATGTGTGTATGCTCTATGAATTGTATAACGCTGAGCCATGTTTGTGTACTATTTATTAAAATTTTTAATCACACAAAAATCATACTGAAATGATGCAGTGGTCTACAAAACGAACAAACAAACTGAAAGTGGAATCTTCTCCAGCTGATATCTCATGTCATTTAAAGAGTAATATTTAAATTAATAATTGTATGATGTTTCATATAACAATATTTAAGTTACTTAAATTAATTTAAATAATTTTGGACCATAACAAATAAATAAATAAGTTCAAATAAATACAGTTTCGGGCAAAAAAATACAGTAACAAAACATTTTAAATCTTGCAGTCCAGTGATAATGTAAAGCATGCCTCCATAACCGATGTTCTCCATCCTCATTTCTTAGTATGCAGACTGGGACTGAAGACAGTCTGTATGTGTGACTGATGTCCTATTCCTAGTGGGTCGTCAGAGTCCAGGTTTATGTCCTTAATATAATGTTTCACATCCTGTATCTGGATGTCCTCTTCTTTCCCCGCCAACTGAGTATTCATAACGGGGAGGAACCGAGAACATGGGGCACTGCGTTTCTGCCCAGACTGCTTTGAGAGGAGCGACACAGGAAGCTTAGAGTGTGGAGAAAGGAAAGAAGAATATCCATCCTCCAGTAGCAATTCCTGAAAGGTGCAGTCTCCTTCAGAGTAATGCAGCTGAAAAAGAAAACAAAACTCAGTACCAAGGTTGCATTTATTTGATCAATATGTTATATCAATATTTGATATATAATTTAAAAATGTCATTTGTTTCTGTGATGGGAAAGCTGAATTTTCAGTATCTGATTATTATTATCAATTTTGAAAACAGCATAATTTTTTGTAAAAACCATGATACATTTTTTTCAGGATTCTTTGATGAATAATAAAAAAAAAACATTTATTTGAAATATATTTTTGTAACATCATAAATGTCACTTTTGATCAATTTAATGCCTCACTGCTAAATAAAAGTATTCATTTCTTTAAAAAACGATTACCTTAAATATTTAAGGTATGAATAATTAGCTTAATTATTTTTTAATAAAATTACATATTATAAAATTTTATATTTTGCTTGTACAATTTGCTTTTAAATGGAAAAATCAATTTTATGTATACTCTGTTCTCTCTCTGCTACACTAGAATGGTGTCTTTTTACCTGTCTTTTTTTTTCAGTTTTATTAAATTTTTTATTTATTCTTAAATGAACATAATCTATTGGATATTTCAAATTTGTAAACGTTAGTATGTTCAGACCTGTCCTTTCAAGTTGTCTTCATCATCCACGCAGAGGAAGAGAGATGTAGCTTCACTCTGGATGACCGTCTCACCCGCTTTCACTGAACGCAGGTTCAGCACACCTGCAGAGCAGCAAACAACACCACACTTCCGTCAGCACCGTGATAATTCACACCAAAATGACAACAATTATTGTTATTATTTCCATAACCCTTGCTTTCACAGTTATTATGAATCATTATCTTTTCTGATAAGATATTTTGAGAAGTAAGGCTATAATGATGGTTACATGATTACAATAGTACTCTAACAGTAAACTGTGTTCTTTAACTCATGTTTTCAGCAGTTGCTTACAGTTGCGCTTCTTTACTGGAGACCCTGTGACGGAGCCATCAGGTTTCATTTCAAGGAACAGCCCATGCTTTCTGTTCTCTAAAATGGACAAAAACACACACACAGACACATGAACACACTTATTGCCATTACCTCAAGCCAGTCTTTGCTCTTTAGGAATAAAAAACACAGTACACTTGCAGTGCCAAATAAATGACCTGAAATAAAAGGCATAAAGTTTCATTGTAACATCACCAGGCCAACTAAAAAGGATTGACTGATTCCAGATCGCCATGTTGATGGAAGAAAGTACCACATGTCACAGTTACCCATAAGCGGATTCTAACATCTAAACACTGCAGCTCAAAAAAAGCAGCAACTATTGAAATAGGTTAAAGGTTAAGATTACCTGTGTAGAGCAAGCGTTCCCTGACTTGTGTGCTGAACAGCAGAAGCACGTTCTGTACAGGAACATACATACACCAATGAAGAGGAGGAAACAGAGCAAAAAAAAAGAAAAAACAGGTAAAAAGCATGATTGACCGAACCAGCCAGGTGGGCATCAGTACAAACGGATGGTATCCAAAAGTAAAAATATCCTCAAAAATAAAATACTCTAATAATAAACCTTAAAACGGACTTAAAATGCAAATGATATATAAAAACTAAGAGGATAACTCCAATTTGTGCAAAAACAAAAAAAAACAAAAAAAAAACTGAGTAGCGATATCTCCAAGACCTCCAGATGATAAGATGGTCTACACAGAAGACATGTCCCTTATTTATATGGTACGCATGAGAGAGTGACCATGAGTCACTCCAGTACGAAAAGGAAAAATGATAACAAACTTGTTTTCAGGAAATGAAGGAGGATAAACTGATGGTAAATCTCACATGGCTATGCCAGTCATGCCATTGATCTCAGAGGACAGGGAACCCCTGACTTCTGGATCGAGAGGAGAACATACAGTATATTAGTTTGCGTATTGCAGATTAATAATCAGTGTTTATTTAATATAAAGTGTTTAATTTATTTCCCAGTATTGAGAGTTAATGGGAGTGGAGGTGGCAGTTTAAACAGAACAGATAAGAGGCCATAAAAAAGCACTCAAAGAGGGTTTCGTGCTCATCTGTGCATTCTCACCTAGGAGACGACAAGATGTGAGGACACTACCGTCCCGTCAGCTAGAGAGGGCAGTGTGGCATGAAGTTAGGATCTAAACTTTTTCAATGAAAAAGTGTGCATGTCTTATCTTAACAAAAGTTAGCACAAACATGCTAACCCGGTCTCTCAGTCTTTGTTAGATCTCTGTAAATGATTAAAGACTGAGGTGTAATTGGACAGCTGGACTCCATCAAGTGTTGACCGATGTCTTTTATCATAGAATCCGAGTCCCTGAAAAAATCACATCCTTTTCCCCAATTGCCATTTTGCCCTTTCATCCTAATACAACTACTTTAAGCTTTCCCATTCCGTCTCTGTGACGTCCAGGGTCCCCACAATAACGTCAGTGTCCCTTGTAATCATCTGTCTCCCGCCTCACTGTTGTCCTGGGAAGAATGAGGAGGATTGATGTCTTTCTGGCCATCTGCTGCACTCTCCCTCACTCTTCTTTGAGCGGATTAAGTGTTTTGATGTCTTTGTCTCATCATTGTGTGAGGAAATTTTGACTCCGTGTGCATGAAGGGATTTCGTTCACCCACCGGTCTTAATACGAGAGCGAGACGGGATTTAAACGTGCCTCGTGTTGACATCGACTCTTACACAAGAAGCATTAAAGGACAAACCACTCAATAAGTGAAATAAATTGTTAAGATTTTATTATGCACACCATAGACAGCAGCTGATTTCATGGGAAATGAATTAAAGTCTTTCAGACTTTTTTTAAATACTCGAGTCAGACAAAATACATCATGAATAACAAGTTACATTTTACTAGCTCAAGTGCAACACTAGACAATAAAGATACTCCATAATAGCAAATGACAACAATATTAACATCCAAGTAATTCTAGAATTGTAAAGGAAAGAAAAAAATCACTTTTTTTATGGGGTTGTTCTTTTTATAGCTTAAGAGAGAGTTTTTAGAACTGTCTCAGAAATACTAATGCAAACAAATGAGATGATTGTTGATGTAAGATTACAGAGCTAGAATATCCATTGCTTATGATTTGGGAAGGATTTGATGAGGAATTTGAGAGTTCATACTGAAAACTGAGACAAAAAAATAAGGCTTTTCTTTTTCCTGACTTCTGCAAAAGTATCTATTTGCTCTTCATTTTATTTCAAAGGAGAAACTATTAAGATATTAATCTTTTCTGTTTTATTGTATAAACACTACCATTCAAACGTTTGGGGTTGGTAAGATTTTGAATATTTTCTAAGTCTCTAATGCTCACCAAGGCTGTATTTATTTGATCAAAAATACAGTAAAAACAGTAATATTGGGAAATATTATTACATCAGTCATTACTCCAGTCTTCAGTGTCACATGATCCTTCAGAAATCATTCTAATATGCTGATTTGCTGCTCAAGAAACATGTATTATTATTATTATTATTATTATTATGAATGTTTAAAACGGTTGTGCCGCTTAGTATTTTTGTGGAAACGTAGTATGTAAAATATGTAAAATGTCATTTCAGGATTCTTCGATGAATAGAAAGTTCTGTCACAGAAATCTTTTGTAACACGATGAATGACTTTACAGTCACTTTTGATCAATTTAACCCTTTAACTGTCACCCGTCCCCTCTGTGGGACGCCTAAGTTTACTTCACTATATTACAATTAAATCCTAATCTAATCATGACAAACTATATATCGTTGGAAAGGTCGAAGACTCCTAAATAGATATGTTACCAATGTTTTTGTTAAAAAATTATGTAGGAAAAGTAATAGATTAATTTTTGACAAGAGTGCACCTCAAAAATCTACATCATAACAGGAGTTCTGAACTTGTCAAAAAAAGTCTTCTTTGTTGCCTTTTTCTCTATCACACTTTAGAAATCATCAGAAATTATATATCAATTGAAAACTTTAAATCTCAAAATTCATAAAAGTAAAGTACTACGTCAGGTTTGTGTAACTGCGCTTGGCCTCACACCCACTAATCTAAACAGTGTATTGGTAAATCTGTACATGCAAATGATGTTTTTGGTGTATGATTCACATTTTTAAGACATGCGGATAGGGAAAGAACATGAGGGGTACGGGAAGAAACTGCCTCATGTTACTCACAGCTGCTTGTGACGTCCTCGCCACCGCCGCAAGAAAAACCCAACAAATCATAGAACAGGAGATTTGGAACAACTTTGGACTGTTTATAATAACCAACTGCTTCGACTCATTTGAAATGCCTGTTTATGTTGCACTGGCAACTGAACAGAGGACATCTCAACTATAACAGTAAACTAAGGCAGCTCAAATGAGTCAAGGCTATATCTTTTCCCTGAACCATTGAGTAAGTCTGGGTTTTACAGTGCAGTGACATCCAGTGTTATAACCAGTGTCCCAGTAGCCTAGATAAATTATATGATAGGAAAGTCAACAAATAAATAAAATCGAGACTGGCAGAGCATGTGCAATAAACGCTCAAAGCCATTCATCCGGTTTATTACTGAAATCCTGTAAAAGCAAATTAGCTATAAGTTACAAACAGTTGCTGTTGCTAGACTGTAAAGCTGATACTAAGAAACATAGTGAAGCCCAGTGAATACTCCTTTCACATATGTCAAGTTTCTCAATGCAAAACAAACACACAACACACCAAGGTACTCAAAGTCTTTGTCAAACAACAAAAAAGGCCAGCTTTCATCCAGAAAGGTGGGTTCTAAAATATAGAAGAAGTATTGTGAAAATGTGGTAAAGCTTTGTCTGTTTCGTTCAGGGCAGGAAACAAGGTGGGATGGCGTGGTGTCTGTCATACGCCGTGTCGTCACTTTCTTCTCCGTCGCTCACCTCGTCCATCATTCTTTCTTTCTCCTCATCCTCCTCAGTCTCGCTCCCTTTATCCCGTTCCCATTCCTGCAGTCTCTCTCTTTCCCGGTTTCTGCTTCTCTCTCGGAAACCTCTGGGAAGAGTGGTAATCTGCGGGATATGAAGTGACGGGTGTCAAGGACTTTTAACAGCATATCCACAACAAAAACTTCTCAGTATAAGAACATCGGAATTAGACTGAAGTGCATAGTTTACTCACCCTCATGTCATTACAATGTCATTTTTACAGGAAAAGATATTGCAGTAAATATGCTACAGTAAAACATGTTTTTAACTATAAGTTAACACATACAGTGAAAAACGATTGTGGTGAAATTACTATCAGATTTATGGTTGCAAGTAAAATTATGAATTACTGGATCATTTACAGTGTAAAACAGTAAAAGGACATTCCCAGTCTCATTCCCAGATTTTTTATTACTCTGATGGTGTTTTGTCTTTTAACAATATTAATATTAACAATATATCATTTAATTAAACGCACAAGTATAACTAGCAAAATATACATACACCAAAATGCCATCTTGCAATAACTGAAACACTTTTCTGGAAACCACAGCTGCCATTTTTTTTAAATCATAAATTTAACAGGATATTTTGTGTACTTTTTGTGCATTGTCTAGTGTATTTGTTCTTCCTCAGAACTTCTCTCTTTTTTTCGTGCAATTACAATGAATGAGGATGGAAGTTTTCAAAAGGTTAAAAAAGACGCAAAAACAAACCTCACAGATCAGTCCAATTTGTGAACAAATCATTCAGATCGGTTTTGTGAACTGGATATAACACATCATTGACAAGATCGGACTCAAAAGAAAGATCTGTTCACAGATCGGACAGTGTAACTCTACTAAACACGTCAAGAAACTTAACAGTGAATAATGACTTAGATCTCCATCTGTTTCTTGCAAAAAACAACTGTAGTCTTGTATTAAGACTTCGCAATATAGTAGCACACAAGCTGTATGGATCAGTTCTGTGGTATATGGAAAAGAAAAAGAGTGACTTTTGCGTTCCACAGAAGAAAGAAAGTCATGCAGGTTTAGAACGACATGAAGGGGAGTAAATGATGACAGGCATTTAAATTTTAGGTGATCTATGTATTTAAGACCTAAAACCTAAGCATTATATTTATATTTTATGAATGAAGCCTCACCTGGTTGTCATGAGTGGGCAGGGCGCAGTATCCAGGCTCCGTCCTGAATAAAAGACGAGGGGAATGTGTTCGGAAAGGCCTCGGGGAGTGAGAGCACACGGAGCGAGGGGAGGGCGAGCGGATGGAGTGAGGTGACGGAGAGCGGACGGAACGGGGCGAGTGCGGGATAGAGTGCGATTGAGACTGTGAAGGGGTCAGAGACGGGGCGTGATGGTTGAGCTTTGGGGGCCGCGGGGAGCGAGGGGGCAGTTCGGGCGGTTTGAGAGGGTCTATGAGGTCTATTTCAGTGAGGAGAGGTGGAGGGGGGACAAACACCTCGTCTGATAGAGGGATGTCCCCGTCAATCACGGCAAGCTCTGCCCGTGATAAGTGGTCCACAATGCCTGCCCCGAAAGAGTCGCCCACCACGTTAATGGAGGTGCGCATTCTGTCGCTGAAGACACACAAAAGACAGCTCTAAAAGCTGACACAAAACAGCTCAGGACAGCTGTTTATATTCATGAGGACAGTTGATAATTAGTCAGGACAAAACCAGGGCCGTCTTCAGGGGGTTGTAAGCGACGGCCCGTACATAACCCAAACAGAGTTGTTTGAACTCACAGAAGCCAATCGACAGCGACGAGCAGGCTGATGTCTTGAGTTGGAAGGCCCACAGCGGTCAGGATTAGCAGCATGGTGACCAGACCCGCACTGGGAATACTGGCCGCTCCCACACTGGCCAAAGTCGCTGTCATACTGCAGAGAAAGAAAGAGAGGGGGTTATACCACCATGACTGAGACAGTATGGGGCGGCACTGACAGATATGATCTATTGAGGGGGTGGGTGAAAAAAGAGAACAAGTTCAATGGAGGAAAGAAGGAAAATAAGAACAAAAGTAAAATGAAAAAGAATTGGAAGAAGATGCTAGCTCAGTTAAAGGAGGAACATCTGTGATGTAGCTGCAGGCTAAAGTTTTGTTTTGGAACTGTATTACAATTACAGAGCCATAGTAATAAAAAGCAATTTTAATAACTGTAATAATTACCAGATTGTTATGCCACAACACAAAGGATCATAAAACCAAACACATGCTGTGTGTGAGAACTAGCAGGCAAAAAAGAGACAACAAATGTCATTTTAAAAATGGATTATACAGAATCAATTCTTATCTGAACAAATAAATAAAATAAAATAAAAAATACAAATTCGCAGCCATTGTTCATCTAGTAAATATGAAAAATGACATAAGAGCAAACCAAAAAGCCCATTAGAAATAATTCCCTCCACTGCAGAAGCCACAATTTGTCTGGTTTCAGTTTCACATCTCCTTACCTAACAGTAACAATCTGTCCTCCATCTAGGGAAATGTCATTCATCTGAGCGATGAAAATGGCTGCTACAGCCTCATAGAGTGCAGTGCCATCCATGTTTATGGTGGCTCCAATGGGCAGCACAAAGCGAGTCACACGCTTGTCAATCTTTAGATTCTCCTCCAGACAACGAAACGTCACTGGCAATGTCCCAGCACTGAAAAAGAGAAAGTTAAATTGATTATAATTATCTAACAAATGCTGATTTGTTGTTTGAAAAATTGCTCTGACTAAACATGAATCCAAAATAACCCCCAAAAACTAATTATTTAAAAAAGTTGATAGGATTGCATGCATATTCTGTGCCAAACTGACAGTTGGTTTGACATTCAGAAAATGGTTTGGCGCAACAGATGTAAACCCAGATTTATTCATAAACAACTCTCTAAAATATGTTTTCATAATTTCCCATCCATTTAGACTGATTAATCTTTCTAGAGTTCTATTCTGGAGAACATCAGAAAGTGTGTTTGGCCAGATTAAGTAGTGTGGATGATTTATGTGGTGTCTAAAATATGTCATCTGATGTGTGTTTTTTTAAATTTTTTTTTTAGTTATGTTGGAGTTTATATTAAAACATCCACATACCAGTTTAAAATATAATTTTTCAAAATAAGAATGTGCTATATGTAAACGAGAGAAAAACAGAGAAAGATCTTGCTTCTCAAGACAACACTGTTTAACCAAAAGTGACGTTTAAATCTTCAGTCTATGCTGCCAGAACACTTAAATCAGCATATCACCATGAAACACGTGAGGAGTAGTCTGCTGTCTGTACCTGCTGGCCGTTCCCAGAGCAGTGATCCAAGCCTGGAAGATACCAGAGTAAAACGTGAAGGGGTTTTTCCGAGTCACGGCGAAGAATATGACTGGCAGGATGAGCCCGCCATGAATGATAAGACCGACTATGACCGTGACCATGTACATGCCTAGCTGCCTCGCCACCACTTCCAAGTCACCGATAGCAGCAATTTTCCCACAGATGAGGGAGGCAATGCCTACTGGAGAGTACCTGAGGACAGATTCGTTGAGTTATTTAGTGGTTAGTTTAGCTCTGTTTAGAGTACATGTCAAGTGTTTTTTTGTAATGTAAGGTTGCTGAGCCATAATACTTGTTCTCTAATTTTGTTTATCAAACATTAACAGTATAAAATAAAAACTAACTTTAATACAGTTTTTTGACAAACTCAATCAATCAATCAATCAGTTTGTATTTGTGGCAATTAAACAAAATTAAATAAAAAATATTAATAAAATAAAATCAAATTTGTATATGTGTCTTGGCAAATGGGGTTGTATTTTCAATACAGCTGCTTTGGAAAAATGTTTATTTGGAAAAGTATTATACAAATATGAATTGGAAATCTGAAAATGTTTATTTTTATATTTATTAGAACTATATTGTATTAATATATGCATGTGTGTGTGTGTGTGTGTGTGTGTTTGTGTACACTTCTTCTTTTATCTTTAGTACAAAGGCACAGTTATTTATTTTACATGTTTTTTTATAATCTCACTTTTTTTATTCACACAAACAGACATATCTGCCTTTATATTTTCAGAAGGGAGTCCCTTACAAGGGGATCATCATATTGGCCCAGTTTCGCAACCTGAACACCATATGAGAAGATGTTACTTCTTATGTGGTCTGAATTTAAATAATCTAAAATGCTGGGTATAAATATTGCACTGTGTGTTATGGTAAGCAACAGATGATGTTTATTGTACCATTTGAACCGTTTACATACTGTGAACGGAAAACACAGAACACAGTTAGTTACAGATGGGACAGTCTCAGGGCTGAGCGTAGACTGACTTTGCTGTCATATGCTTTTATTTTGGGGTATTTACTTATTCTGATTATTAATTATATTATTACAATATTATTACTGTACTTTAAATGTTATTTTTATTATATAGAGTGAAACATTATATTTAACAGGACAATACTGTCACGGTTGCCTACAGGAGGAGCGAGGAATGAGGAGACGTGGAGTCATCACAAATAATAGTCTTTAATAATCTTCAGAAGGGGAGACACAGGGCAGGCAGGAACACAATATGTAGCACAACATTCGACGTTTAAGACCCGACAGAAACAGACTGAACTGACTAGAACTAAAGCACACAGGGGTACGAGGATAATTAACTAGACACAGCTGGAAACAAATGAAGAACTAATCAGGGAACGGGAAGGACCAAATAAGGGCATAAGGAAACATAGGAAGCACGTGGGGGAGGAAAACACAACACATGACAGGAACAGGGTCTGACAAATACACTTAATTGAACAAATTAAAAAATAAATTATAAAGTATGAATTACCATGTAAATGATGGTGAAAATATATTATAGTCACCAAGATATGTCTATAGTAAAATACTGTTTTGGAAGTAAAAATATAAGAGCCTTATATAATTCACAGCGGAAAACAGTAAAGGGATTTTCCCAGAAGTCCCTGCATGGCACATCACCTTTGAGTATATCTGTTTTAGTCAGTCATATTCTTGAGTCTCTATCCTCGGCAGAGTTGCTCTCATAAAATGTCTTGACCCATTTCCATAAAAAAGTATTTTTAGTGTAGTGTTGCTCAATAAAAATGTGATGTGCAATGCGTTCAAAGCAAACAAACGATCAGGGAAAGAGCTTATGACCCAGGTGGATCCGCCTCGAAATGGTGTATATAAAGCTCTGCAAACACAACAATTACAAGGAACTCCTCAGATGAGAGCTTGGTTATCTGGAATCAGTCTCATACACACCGCAATAATGTTTATTATAAGCTCTGTTAAGAATAAATGGAAGAACACATGCTTCTGCAATGCTAAACATAAACCACAGTGTGAACATAAGATATCTTTAACCTCTTAAGACCCTGCGGCCTCATATGAGGACATTATATTTTTGTGAATTTCTCTGAGACTGTACATGCCACAGTTTTAAGTCTGGATGTCCTGTACAGAGCACATTCAGGGCATTTCAGAGATACTAATGTTTGTGTACACTTCTTCTTTTATCTTTAGTACAAAGGCACAGTTATTTATTTTACATGTTTTTTTATAATCTCACTTTTTTTATTCACACAAACAGACATATCTGCCTTTATATTTTCAGAAGGGAGTCCCTTACAAGGGGATCATCATATTGGCCCAGTTTCGCAACCTGAACACCATATGAGAAGATGTTACTTCTTATGTGGTCTGAATTTAAATAATCTAAAATGCTGGGTATAAATATTGCACTGTGTGTTATGGTAAGCAACAGATGATGTTTATTGTACCATTTGAACCGTTTACATACTGTGAACGGAAAACACAGAACACAGTTAGTTACAGATGGGACAGTCTCAGGGCTGAGCGTAGACTGACTTTGTTGTCATATGCTTTTATTTTGGGGTATTTACTTATTCTGTGTTTGTTCTTTTAATGTTAAAAATGTATTAGAATATGAAACCGACATGTTCCTTCCCACCGTCTCACTCCTTTTGTGCTGTAAAATGTCCTGTTAGCATTACAGATCAAGTGTTTAATTTCTGCAGATATGATTCATAAGTTCAGTGCTCTAACTACTTTCTGCTATGTCTGTCTTTGCCAGCATGTGGGTATCTGTCTGCGGCCTATTTGTCGGAGGATATATTACATCCAGAATAAAACTCCCACATTTACTCATGGGAACACAAATATGATGGTGCACTCTCTCAGATTCCTGTGCTGTTCTGTCCCTGACAAATTCCCCTCTCTCCCTCTTCCTTACATGCTATACTTTTCTCTCTGTCCAATTCTCTTACTCTACTGAACACCCCTGAACACGCTGGACAAATTCAAACACAATAATGCCTTAGTACAAAAACCTTCTACACTTCTGTAGCCAGTTTTATCCCATGCTTCAGGAATCAAAACATGCAGAGATTAATTATTGTTATTTATGAGTGGATGATGAGTGGATGACACTCGTAAAATGGCTAAAACAAATTCATTTGTTTCAGTTGCAATAGATTGTACACACTCATGATAAAGGCAGAATACTGACCACATGATCATGGACACCATCTTCATGATGATCTCATTAAGGATGTTGAAGAACTCGCACATGAGCTTCCCCCTCTCTCCCATTTTCCCCATGCAGATACCAAACGTGATGAAGAACCCAATCAAACCTTACAACACAGAGAGGTGACAAAAATGATGATTAAATATAGTGAAATTAAACAGAAATTCATCTATTTTCTATTGATAATTCCTAACATTATTTGGTATTCCAATAATGCATCACAAACTGAAATGCCACTTTCTGTAGTTGCTGGTACTTAAAATTACATTTATGCTGTATTTTGCGTTTCAAGTACAGAAAAAAAAAAACTGAATATACTCTAACCTAAAACATTCATTCCCCACTTGAGTTCCAGTTTTTTACTATTGACAATGATCGGTTCTGTTTGGTTCTGGACTGGGACAGCTACTTTTTTCATCACCGTTTGAACCTGAAAAGAGAAGCAAGAAACAAATGACGATTCCATAAAACGGTCAGCAAAACTCTTTTGGACATAGTTTAGTGTAAATATATATATATATATATATTTTGTAACGGTACACAAACATGAAGGTTTGGTACGTACCTCAGTTTTGGCATCACGGTTCGGTATGGTTTTGGTACAGCAGGAGGAAAAAATTATATATTTTTTAAAATTAAACAATGGTTTACTGAACAAATTGCTTTTCCTTTAAATAAATTCAATTACAATTCAAATGTTCTTAGGGAATCTACCTCAAAAATCTACCTCAGCTTCTGCCCTTTTACTAAAAGGTTACAATTAACAACAGAACCCAAACTTAAATTCAATTAATATTTATTTTTAACCATAATAATCGACACTCACATTAAATATTTGTATGCAAACATGTAAATTGCACATAATGCCGTTTTTAAATTAAATTCTAAAATGATACAATTCCTATTTGTTGTTGAAATATAATCATTTACACAGTGGCTGCCATAACATTTATTTAAACACACATTAAATAATTAAGACATCACTAACAGGTAAAGTAAAATATAATGAGTATATAGTCTAATATTTCTCAAAATGCTCTTTTCTAGACTTCATTTCTCTAGCTAATAAGGAATATAATGAGAAAACCTGTTTATGGCCATTTTACACACATTTTGCAGGAAGAAAAATAGTATATTGAATCATTCTGTTATAACATAGTTGAGAATCATCTTTATACAAAGTTTTATTAAAAAAAAATCTTGAAAACTTACAATTTATTGGTGATTTAAAAAATCAATTGTTTTTGCCTATGCATGTTCATTCATGTCTTTTTATTTTTTTAAAGAAATTGAGTCCCGATGTCCTCTACCGAGGACATAGCATAACTTATGAATGAAATATCTTTTTTTAATATATATATTTTTTTACATTATTTTTAATGCTCTAAACAATGTAAAGACATGGAAAAAACTAACTTTTTCCTAAAACTTTTTTCTCGGGTCTTAAGAGGTTAAATTAATTTTAAAAGGCGTGAACGTCACAAATGTTTCACAGTGTGCTGAGTGACGCCTGAAGTCCAGCATTTTCATTTTAGATTTTAGATTAGAAAAAAATCTTAGGAAAAATATCAATATTCAGGCCTTTATATACAACAAAAGGTTCCAAAATGAACAATCAAAAAGCAAATGCAAGTAAAATGTGGCTTTAGTAACTCAGTTAGCTGGTAACGTTTAACTTAACACAGGTTAAACTGCAATAAAAGAACAATAATTGGAAAATGACTATGCCTTGTTTAGCAGACAGCAGGAAAAAACTATGCTTAAATGAAAATAATAAAATATTGCAAAATAAATAGGCAACTTTAAAAAAGAAGAGAAAGCGATTCTCATATTGTTTTCTGGCCAAACTCTACACAAATTCATCTGTCATTTGTTAGAAGCAAGACAAATTAGGCAGATGGACAGGACAGGTTGTGTGACATGTCCTCACGCTCAAAAACCATGAACAAACAATGTAAAAAACAACAGCTGTGAATCATTGGCCACAGACAGCATGAACCATTGGTCAATTTAGATCTGACCCCAGGTTCCCATGAGCACAGCCCCATATACATCATGAGTAACCCACTGCGCCACTGTTCTAAAAGATTCACATTTTCTAAACAACAGAAATGCAAAATGCAGACAAAAAATGTTTCAACAGAGCACAAATAAAGAGAAAAGTCCTGAAGAGAGAGAGAAAAAAAATCACCCACAAGTAATCAGAGACATAAACTCTCATGCATGATGTCTCTGTTTGTGGGCGGGACCCGGTTTCATGGTAAACCACTGACCCCAAGTGCATACTGGGTGATCTTGTGATTACATTTAAAACTTTTCAAAGCACAAGCACAACTTTTTACCTGTTGAAAACAGGCCTGGACCAGGTTCTCTGGGAAAAGGTTTCGGATCAGATCCAGAAAGGCATCCATACTGCTGACTTCTTGGTTCTTGGGGGCGGAGCTGACCTGACCGGACCTGAGTTTTGGGTTCCCAGGGTGCATTCCAAGCACCAGGATTACACCTAGAACAGCAGCGATTACTGTGGTGGACATGTAGTACACCATTGCTCTGGAGCCCATTCTTCCACTGGAGCGAGCATCCAGACCGGCCAGGCCTGCGAGACAGAGGGAAAAAAAGAGAGATCTTGTATCAACAAAGATAAATGGCTTGTTTTCTTGTGCTGTAGACACTCTGTTTCCATTTAACAATCATAAAACACAACACATGTGTTTGAGGACTGACCTGTGATGAGACTGGAGATGATGAGGGGCAGGATGAGCATCTTCAGCATTCTCATTAGGATGTCTCCCGTAAAGGAAACCAGTTTGAGAGTGTTTGCGTCCAGATCAGGAACATAACGCAGCATCATGCCCAGCACTGTGCCCGCTATAACACCTGTGAGAGTGTCGATTACACCGGTTATGTTCAGCCTGCTTATGAAAAGGTGTATGGATCACAGCATTTTAGGATTCTGGGTATTTCACATGCACCATTGCTTAACTGTCCTGTATCTGCAACATCTCAAACTACTGTTGTATAAACAGTGTTGCTACATTGGGGCCAAAGAATTTGCTGAGAACTTGCTAGTTTGGTATTTGTCTGCGGTTTGACCGATGATCACACTAATGAAACCACAGACAAGATTTATCTTTTATATTTTTAAGAATGTAAGTATAAGGAAAGCTAAAGGCTGACAAACTAGGATTAAATTGGTCATATCATACATTTTTGGGCCCAAAATAGAAGTATTTAAGTTTTCATGACCATTTATTTCCTCTTTCCAGCTGCTGTGCCTTTAATAAACACCCCCTTTTCATTCAAAATTAACTAATCTCTTCCCGTATATTATCAACAATTTTTAGCAATAATATCGTCTCTCCTGCTTTGTCCTTATCACCTCACTGTGACTAGCTAGACTTTATTAGTTTATGACCACCAAACGGGCAATAAAATCATGAACTGGCAAACTTATTTAATCTTCTGAACTTCCAAGGAAGGAGACACATACAGATCTGAAGTTGTATACAAACACTCCCACACATTCATGCACGCACACACAAGCACACCTAGCAGGGTGAGGGCAAGGAGCAGGTTGCGTGAAAACCAGCCGCATTGTTGATTTGTGTTGTCTTTTAATTCTGCTTCCACTCCATCGTCCATCTGCAATGCTGCACTTGTCTGGTTGCCCAAATGCTTATTCGTCATTCTATCTGTATGTCAAGAGAAAGAAAGAACGCAAGAAAGTCCAAGGTAAATAAACAGTGATGATTACTTAAATATCCTACCCTTCACTTTATGCCTCCAGTGAACTCAGGCCTTTACGAAAGGGGTCAGGGGGTCAAGGTTTTGCTGTTTAGCACAGCCCAGTAAGTCCCTGCTGGTTGATACCAAAATGACTCAATTCTACTGCCAAAAAGCATCTTTCTCCATTGACTTATTGCAGTATGTAGACTACCGCAGGGCCGGTTCTAGACATTTGGAGGCCCTAGGCAAAATTCATGCTGGAGGCCCCCAGCCCCAATAAAAAGCACTTGAAACAAAAATGATTCCTAACCTTTGTATTTATTATATCGTATTTTACATTTTGTGTATTTTTACTTATACAGTACTGGTCAAAAGTTTGGACACATTACTATTTTAAAAGTTTTTTAAAGAAGACTCTTATGCTCACCAAGCCTGCATTTATTTGATCAAAAATACAGAAAAACAGTAATATTGTGAAATACTATTACAATTTAAAACAATGGTTTTCTATTTTTACTATACTTTAAAATATCTATTTCTGTGATGCAAAGCTGAATTTTCAGCATCATTACTCAAGTCTTCAGTGTCACATGATCCTTCAGAAATCATTCTAATATGATGATTTATCAATGTTAGAAACAGTCGTGCTGCTTAATATGTATTTTATAACCTGTGATACTTTTTTCAGGATTTTTTGATTATTAAAAAAGTTGTTTAAAAATAAAAAAAATTGAAATCTTGTATGACAATACAAGTCTTTACTATCACTTTTTTTTTAATCAATTTAACACATACTTGCTCAGTATTACTGTTTTTTCTGCTTTTTTGATCAAATAAATGCAGGCTTGATGAGCATAAGGGACTTCTTTCAAAAAGAAGTAATGTGTCCAAACTTTTGACTATTATTTATGTACATATTAATCAAACTTTATCTAAGGTAATCTATTTTTTGTTTGTTAAGGATGTTATTATAGCCATGATATTATTAATAATAATTATTATTATTATGCAGTAATTTGTTCAGTAATTTATTCACAGTTCCTGAATACCACTTCAGTAAATAAACATAAGTGCTTTTATCATTTTTTTTCCTAGCTGGGTACGGGCAGGATTTCCCCCACCCTGTCAACACACAGAAGGAGACAACACAGGTCAATTTCCACAGCACAAAGTTTTATTGAGAGGCTTTGGAGGAGAATGCGATGATCACAGGAAAGTGATAATAGTTCAGTAACTCTAGCTGAGACTAACACTGTCCTTGATTTGCAGGCTCATGGGGAATGCGGAATGCAGAGCAGCTGACTGAAAATGAAGGGATCCTAGAGTAGATCAGGTAAGTAGTCAGGTAAGTTGATAGAATAAGTAACAAGACCAGACACTGAGGTGGTGACAGGAAGGTGGCTTCATACTGTGGTTGATTAGTGCAGACAGGTGAGGGGAATCAGAACCCTGGTGATTGTGAACGAGTGGGTGGGGCTGAAGGATCTGGCATTGCTTGTGACTCCGTGACAGTACCCCCCCCACCTCCATGGGTGGCTCCAGATGCCCGCAAGTCGTGGCGATGAGGACGGCCATGGCCCCTGGGTGCAGGATGGTCAGGATGAAGAGCATGGAACCCACAATCTCTCCTCAGGGCCATATCCCTCGCAATCTACGAGGCAACCGGGAGTCCAGGATGGTATTGAATCGATAGAGGTTTTGTTCTTCAGCAATCTCATGAGGAGGAGGTACATCCAGTTTGCCAGATCCTGTGGAAGGAGAGACCAAGGGGTTAGTGAAGGGTTTGAGCAGTGAAACATGAAAAGTAGGTGCAATACGGTAGTATTGCGTAATACGTGAGTCCAAAAGGGTAAGTCGCGGGGTTGATGGCACATAGGTCCTCTCTTCTGGACCTCCCGGCAGAGCAGGTTCTGAGCGAGTGGCTTCCGTGATCTGATCGTCCAGAGATCACTGGATGGGACTCATAATTAAAGCTGGAAGGAGTATGGTTTGGGAGGATAGTTATTGTCGTCTGAGTGTGTCTGCTTTCTGGTTCTTGGAACCGGGATGATAAGTGACTGTAAAGTTGAACCTGTTGAAGAACAGAGCCCAGCGGGCTTGTCGGGGATTGAGTCATTTGGCATCGCGAAGATATTCCATATTCCAAGTTACAGTGATCCGTAATCACTTCAAAAGGGTGATTGGCTCCCTCCAGCCAGTGTCGCCGCTCCTCTAGAAGTTCTCTGTTGCCGATGTCATAATTCTGCTCCGCCAGGGACAGCTTTTTGGAATAGAAGGCACATGGATGGAGGATGGGAGGCTCTCCGTGATATTGAGATAATACCGCTCCTACCCCTACTGTTGAAGTATCCACCTCTACGACGAATGGGAGTTGGGGATCCGGGTGAGCGAGGGTAGGAGTGGTACAAAATGCCTCTTTGAGCTGGTGGAAAGCGTCGATGGCAGCAGGCGTCCAGGACAGAGACTTGGGCTTACTCCTGAGTAGCGAGGTGATTGGTGCACAGACTTGGCTGAAATTGGAAATGAACCGGCGATCGAAGTTGACAAAGCCCAGGAATCGTTGAAGTTCTTTGATGGTGCTTGGTTGCGGCCATTCCTTGATGACTTGTACCTTCCTCTGGTCCATGTGAATTCCATGATGGTCGATGACGTATCCCATGAACTGGATAGAGTAACGGTGAAACTCGCACTTCTCCAGTTTGAGATAGAGGTGGTGTTCTCTCAGCTTCCAAAGGACCTGCTTCACGTGGTGGTGATGTTCAGCTGATGTACACCATGACAAAGTGCTGGAGGTACTCCCAGAACACCTCATTCATGAATCCTTGGAAGACCGAGGGTGAGTTGGAGAGGCCGTAACGCATTACCTGATATTCGTAGTGGCCATATGTTGTCACGAATGCCGTCTTCCATTCATCATCCTCCCGGATCTGAATGAGGTTGTAAGCTCTATGCAGGTCCAGCTTAGAGAAGATGTGAGCTCCACGCAGCCAGGGTGGCCGGGACCAGAGGAAGTGGATAACAATACTTGACCGTTTGGGAGTTAAGGACCAGGTAGTCTATGCATGGCCGCAAGCCTCCATCCTTTTTACCAACTCGATGCCGCATTTAATCAATATTGACTACAGATCTTGTCATATTATTAATATTAATAATATAATATTATGTATTGCATTATTATGTTATCTTAAATATGCACTATATACACAAATCATGTGGAAGTGAAAGAAACGTTCACTACTAAGCAGAAAAGAAGTTAATTTCTAGTTAGTTGAAACTGAAATGAAGTATTATGGTAGAGCAGTAATGTAATCATCAGCAGAATTTAGAAGATTCACACATCTAAGGTCCTTTTTTGAAACATCAAGTGTGTGAATGCTTTTTGACTTTGAATACAAACTTCTTTGCCTTTTGTAGCTATTTTGCTAATCAGCTCCTGACGGGATATCTTTCATTGCACGTGCAAATTCAATGCGGCGCGTCTGGGTGTGTCAACGGCACTCACTCTCGTTTAAACTCGTAATAAACCGGTGAATAATATGTCCAGAAATCGACAGAACAAGTTTATATTTAGAATACATTGCAATCACTTCAAAATAGATGACAACAACACACAACTGCATTAGGAGCTACTTCTTTACATGCCTATTTAGCCGTTTGCTTCGCAGCACCTGAAGGATGTGTTCGTTACAGCAAACATTCAGAAGGTGGGACCCGCTTTGAAACGGCAACATTAATTGGTTTAATTGGAGGTAATCAACAATACTACCAATGGCTCAAGCCTCCGTTACCTGGTCTAAAATGACATTTTGGAATTAGCAACAGAGGCGTGGGATGAGATGCGTAAGAAATTAATCCCACCTTCAAGAGTGTTTTAAGGACAAAAACCTGACAAATGTCTTGAAATACAACATCTGAACAATGTCTTGAGGTGTGGTAACTGTAGTATATGTGGAATAATTTACTTACGGTCTGTTAAATTATTAGAAACCTCGGGTATGCATTATTTTCTAATAATTCAAAGGCCCATCATCAATTATTCCTGGAAACACACTGTGTGTGTGTGTGTGTGTGTGTGTGTGTCAGATTATAATTTCTTTACTGTGTATTGTTTACTATGAAAATATATTGATGTCTTTTAAATTACATATCACATATTGCTGAAGCTAAAAATGGTCAAATTTAATTTTCTATTCCAAAGCAAATTTTAATTTTCAACAAAACTTTTTGATTAGTCTTCACTTAACAGCTTTGACTGCTAGCTTAACATAGCTTTAACTGGTAAAGTTCTTTAATTATCCAGAACTAGAAAAATCACAAAAAAGTGATCTTTGTTTTAAGTCAAGCACTGAGGAAACAATGCTTGTGCATAGCACGGACAGAAGCAGCGTATAACCATTAAGATAAATGGGAATGCTAATGAATTGCTTTTTTCCAGGACTAACAAACTTCCTTGGCCATGCCCTGCTTCTAAAAATTGCTCTGGACAAATACTAGTGCAATGACAAATTATGATGAAAAATATCTTTCCAAATAACCTCAAGCTTTCTTTCTATCATGCTAATGAGCAGTGGCTAAGCAAAACAATTCACCAGAATGACAACAAACTTAGCGTGTGTTTAAAAGTCGTATTAGTAATAGAAAAAAAAAGACCACAGAGATAGACGAAGTAACCGCGATGTCTGAGACTGATGAATTGTAGTTGTGGATGCGATTAACACCCTTGCGAGTAATGGATTGGTCACAAACTTTTCGCCTCAGCAACACAGGCCTATATTACAGCAGGAGTATGAAGATAGGGTCATGAAATTGCATCTGAAAGCCTTGAACAACCCTCTGCTGTGTTTATATGAGCATGCCAACACATAACACACCACATTACCATAATTGGTCATTATTATTTTTATCTGTCGCCGTCTATGCTCATGACACTGGAGGCCAACGTATTGCACAGCCTCATTTGATTGTATTCTTCTTCTTAATTTTTGTATGATTTATTTATGACGGATTATGACAAAGTCTTTGTACTCACAATCTAAAATGCATAAATAAACAGTTTATTAGAAACCTCCCAAGCAACATCTGCACCACACAACATGTTGATTTTCTCATCCGCATCAAGCAGTTGGCAATTCTGTGATCCGTATGATTGTCCAAAACAGTCAAGCAAGAGATTTACTTATTCAACTCCTCGCATCACATTGAATCTTACAGCTGTTTTTCCTGTAACGCTCCGCCTCTTTTATAAAGAGAAATCAAATGATGCTGAAATGAAGGCATGGTTCGGTTTGGAAGAAACAAAACCCACAAAGCCTCGCAGGAAAATATTATAACCCTTTCCAATCTTTTAATCTTCTAAACTGTTACTTTTCAAGCATTCTGTTACATGCACACACAGACACACCCATATACACTGTCAAACCTCCATATGGGAATAATGCACAGCTCCTGTTCCTTTACAATACCGTATGACTGCCAAGTGGGGCCAATAAACATTTCATCAGCCTCGGCCCATTATAAACATCTGCATGAAGCCGGACACTGATTGAGGTATAGGAGAAACTGAGGTTTGAGTAATGAGACATATAGAATAAACACACATGTTCAGAAGAAAGTAAGAGCTGAAAGACAGTGCGTCATTTATATTTCCGAACAAACATTTGTGAATTGCATCATGAAGAAGAATAATTCTTTGCCTTTAATCTTAAAATAACTAGGCAAGAGAAATACTCACCCTTGTTTGCCGTTTGGGCCTTTTTGCCCTTTCTCTTCTTACCATTTTTCAGTGCCGTTTGGTTGTGACTCTTTGAGCTCCATTTCTCTTTCTTTTTCTGGATGTTCCCTGTCCTGTTCATCTGTGTGTTCTTCATCTCAGATTTAAACTAAAACAACAGTTGCTGCTCAGACATAAAGACAGATTGGCAGCATTGCTGAAATGTTTTTTTTTTTTTTTTGGAGGGGGAGGGAGGGAAGTCATTTGCCAAGTTTCAATTGCACAAACATAATCCTCTGTGAAGCCTCATCGGAGAGGAGAGAGAGAGTGAGAAAGAGAAGCTTATGACCCGTGATTCTGCATCCCTTTTTACAATACCTCACAATTTTCTCTTAAGTCGTGAGCTTAAACCTGTTTTCACGAAGGTCTCCGCATTCAAACACAGGCAACAACATGCCAGAACTGCACCTATAAAAAAAGAAGCGCTACTACATTCTGCTAATCGCTTTTTTGGAGTGCTGCTTTGTTTTCCAGAGAGGAGGTAACAGGTTGTAACTGAATAAGTCATTTTCATTCACAGCGCTGGTGGGAGGTCACAGTTTTCAAGAAAGGTCACGATGTTATAGTGAAACATTGAGGAAAAGCAACTCAAAACTGTGCAACGACACAAGTAACAAGTAAGGCACAAAGATTTCAATTCATGAAAAACATTGATAGTCTTTCTTACAATTTCGTGTGCTCTTAAGCCATGATGCAGGTCTCTAAGATCAGCCAGTGTCACAATACATCCCGCCCCCGATAAAGAATGTGACCATTTTGTTTTCCACCAATCCAGACTGATTATGAACAAGAACATGAACAGGATTGGCCACCTATAATGTAAGAGCTTTGGCTGTCAGTCAGAAGATGATATTAAAGTGGTAGTTCAGCCGTAATATCCCAAAATATCTTCTTTCATGTTCCAATTAAGACAGAAAGTCATACAGGTTTGGAACACTGTACAGAATCAGAAAAGCTACTACTGGTTGTCTGCTGAGTTTGCATTAATATAGTTGATCAAAATTTGCGATATTGCAATAATCGGTAAGATATTGCACCATTATTTGGGTCCAGTGCTGCATTAAGTGCATTTCACACAGGATGTGAGATGGAACACAAGGGAATCTCGAGACGTGTTTTTCAGATGAACTACTTCTAACCTGACAGCAGCATCTAAAAATGCAGAGCAGATGGTGTGAACCACTGAACAAACCAGACATTGTGCAACAGCCAAAAACGTCAGTCTGGCACATGTGTACAAAGACCAAAAATTAAAAAGAGGGCATATGGAATGTGTAAGGAATAATGCATTCCTAAATTATTGCAAAATAAACCCGACAGGGTAATCAGGGCCCTGATGCGGAGCGGATATTCCGCTTTATTATACTCACCAAATAAAAAAATTATGAACATGAAATTTTTATTTGATTTGAAATTATTTTATACTTTTACCTGTATCTTACATTAAGGCAATACACAAATCAATCGGCCTAGCAACAAGACAATTTTACAGCAATACAAATGCCAAAGTCCTCTGAGGTCTTGTTACAATCGATCAGCCACAAGACAGTAGTGCCAGAGTGGTCCGATATGGTGCGTTGCCATGGTGACCACTGAATTCCAACTGACCAATCGGAATCAAGCATTCCAAAGGGCCCTGTAAAAATTACATGAACCCTAATGCACAGTTTAAGCAAGTATCTTTTGTGATGGGTAGAGTTTGGTGGATTTTAGTGGGGTCTGGGTAGCGCTCACATTTCTTATTGCAGACATGATTGAATCTAGTTTTGGGGGGTGCAAAGACTTTCTTCAGCTTACTTCGAAAATTAAGACTGAAGGGTTTAACAAGAACACATTGCAACTCAACGCTATGAGGTCCATTGAACACCATCAATGGAATCAAATGATAAATGATCGCAAAAACAAAATAAAATTAAGTCTTAACTTGATGGTTGCTACCACATCTTGAGGCAAGGACTATGTACTCTACTTAGACACTATTTATTTCTTCCACTTACTGACACTTAATGAACATTACCTGAGATCATTCCTCAAACAAGCAACCAAACTAATGCCTAAAGCTTAGCCAAGCTAAGCTGCTGGACTATAGCCATATCAAACAGAACAGGTTCGATTTACAGTGGCAAGCTCTTTATGACAGAACAGGATGCTCAGGAATGGAATGGATGAAACGATTAACCACAGGCAAAACTATAGCTTACCAAAAAAAACAACAAAAAAAACAAAACAGTGTGTTAATCAGAGTGCCAGAAGATGTTAGATAGAGTGATACCAGTCAGAAGACTTGAAGTTGCGGTCAAACCAAAATCCCTGGAAGACAGAAAGGCCTTGTGGAATCCCTTTAGAAAGCTAGCCAAGAATCACAATAAGCATTAAAAAGTGAGAAAAAGATGAGTGTAATGGAGTTAAACCTTGACCAAGCCTGGTTTAAGATGATTTGGCTAGTCTCCCGATCTTGACCAGCTGACAAGTGTATAAAACCCCTATTAAAACCATCAAAACAAACCACACTGGGACACCTGCTAACCACATAGCCGTTTTGTTTTTTTAGCAGGTAAGTTGGAGGAGATAAGAACGCGTTTCTTGTGGTTTGGCTGCCCTTATTTGCAGGAGCTTCAGTGACGGTGTGGAAGATAGCAATGTCAAACAAAAAGAAAAAGTTATGTAACAAGTTTGAACAACCACATTTCTGTCACATTACAGAGAACTTGGTCCAAGTAGTGCCTTAAACTAAACAGGAGAACTACTCAAGAATAAGAACTTAAAGCTATGTATGTTTGTTTCAGGATACATTCTGTTTTCTGGGTTTATTATTATAGTGTTTTTTTTTTTTTGTATTTTCATACGTCTATGTCTATACTTTATTACTAATTGATAATTTATTCTTTTTGTTTGTTTTCTAGATCAAATACCTATAGTGAAATCACCACTGGATTTCAACATAACTGGGTAATTATGCTTTTTTGAAGGATGAGGGAGTCATGTCCTATCTTGAATACCAGAATCACCACTGATGTCAAGGTGTGTTCGGATGTCTGAATGTGTGGTCAGTGTGTGCGTGTGCGAGTGTGTGTCTGAGGATTATTTTCTGAGGTTGATTGTTTGGTGTGGGCGTTGCAAAGGGATCGAGATATAATCCCATAACTCCCTGCCTCAGTGAGAAAATGGAAGCAACACAGTGACAGACTGGACACCACAGTTATCTTTCAATGTCACACATAAACTATGCAAACTAGACCCATCCATAAATAATCTCAATATACATGGATGGGTCACATACAGTTCAGATTAATAATTAAACCACTTTGAATTTAAACTATATATTTGATCAGTTGCATCATGCATTCCCTGGTAATCAAACCCATGATCTTGTTGATGTTGCTAGCACTGTGTTCTACAGTTTGAGCTATGGGAATACTTTTTTGTTATAGGAAAATTCTCACATATAGGAGTTTCTTAAGATCATACTGTACCACATTCCAACCATCAAATGCAATAAATTATTTTATTAATCAGTATTTTCACCTTGCTTTTAAATGTCTACATTACATTTGGCAGATATTTACATCCAAAACTACTACCCTGGGAATCAAACCAATGACACTGGTGTTGTCAGTGCCATCCGCTACTGTTTTGAGCTACAGGAATACTGAACAAAAAGTTGAATACAATATTTTTTTATTTATTCTGAATTATATCTTAAATATACTTTGAAATACATTTTTACTTTTTACTCTACTGGCATTTTTTAAAAGCATAAACCAAAATGAATTATGTTACATTTTCCAATGGGATAAAAATAATAATAATAATAAACTTAATTCAAGAAATATTCTGTAAAACAAGTCATAATGTAGTATACAATTTCTATTCTCAAGTAAGAAACAATCATTTAAGGAAGTTTAGGTATTTTAACCGTACAACAATATTAAGAATTTTTATTGCAGTCTAGAAAAAAGAAGTGTATCTCAGGTTCACACACTTTTTAAAGACCAATTGCATTTTATTTTAAAGCCATGCATCTCAGCCTTTTGCCAGAATGTGAGCATATACAATCATAAACATATACAAGACTGATGTAAAGCAATGAGATGTATGTATACTGTAAAGAAAGAATGTTTTTACTTATTTTGCCTGTGGTTAACTTTGAAAGGGTGATCAAGCACATATGCAGGTAGATGTATGGGTCATCTTGCTTAACCACACACTGCACACACCCTTCCCCCTTACCCCTCTATCTCTGACAATAATCTGAGTGTATTAATCTGTTGTTTGAACTCCTTAAGCACAGACTGTCTATCACATCTGCTCGCCTCACCCTGCTAAAGCTTTGCTATTTATAAATCCCCATTTCCCCCTTCTCTGTTTCTCTACTGCACGTTTTTCCCTAACTGAGCCCCGCAGGAACCCTCATTTTACTTTCCTAAATCCTTGTCAATCTGTCCTTAAGCTCCATGTCTGCAGAATCACCTCTTTCGTTACTTAATTTCTGAAGCCACTCTGGTCTCGTTGTGACAAATTTTCTCTCACTGATATATGTCTCAATCTAGCGATCTATCCACAGCTGGTTGACTCCTCTTTCAGTAGTGCCTCTAATGAAGCATGCCTCATTCATAATCTGCACTCTTGAAACCATCCATCATCTCTCTGACACTTCACACTACCACTACGCTCAAAGAATGCCCAACCAGGGCTATTTGTTAACTGATATGTGCTGTTAAATTTGAAGCAATGACATGTGCAATAACAACACTAAGAGGAATTCAAAGGCAAAAAAGGAAAACCGTGCACACTCAAACAATCATAGATGGCCGACGATAATCATGTGACTTTATGTCCACTATACAGTGTTTTAGCATGTCATAATATAACAAGCCCAATAAAATGAATCATTAACAAAAATATAGATAAAGTTCTATGGCATACTGAGAAGGTAAGGGACAAGTTTAAACAGAAACAAGAACAGTACTCTGCAGTAGTTCATAGTCTTACCTGTGCCGTTGTGCTGTCTTCCATCCAACAAGATGTAGGTATTAGGAAAGGGACATGTGAAAAGAATTGACAGAGGGTGAGAGATGGAGTGAGAGAGTGAGAAAGAGATGAGGCAAAGTCACAGTCTTTGCGTCATCTGAGAAAATTCTCAGATTAATAAAAACGGTTTGATTCCCTGAGCCTGGCTTGCTCGCTCAGTCTCTCTCTCTTTTGCTCTCTCGCCCTATTTTTCTCATTTTCACACTGACATATTCACACTCTCCCAATCATATCTATTTTATTAATCCTCCAGTATCCAGTTACTTTGTCAGCTGTGTCTGCTTTCACTATCTAATACATAATCAGTGTAATTCACTGAATTATGTATGGCCTGACAGACAGACAGACAGACAGACAGACAGACAGATAGATAGATAGATAGATAAAAGAACCGGTCTTATGGTCTATCACATGGCTGAAGCCACTCACCTCCATCCTGGCCTGTATCCAGGGTACGATGAGGTTGGCTTGGTCAGCAAATTGGCGTCTGAGCCTTTCGTTAGCATGCTGTCGCGCTAACTCCTCCTGCAGTGCACTGTCACGCTGGGGAACCAGTTTCTTCACCTGAATACACAAACACACATCATTATCATGCTTATGATTTTGTATTGAAGATCACAGGAATTGTTTAGAATGGCTTAGATATTAACAGATAAATTTGAGTTATAACTAAAGAACACTTCTACATTTTCTGTGCCGTAATGGAACAGAAGCAAGGTCTGAGGGGTGTGATTTAAAAAAAAAAAAAGCTGCCATACTACATGAATGCCATCTGAATTTGGAGGATATTTAAATGAAGAGAAAGATGGAGAGAGAAAGTGTCCCACTTTTACCCACTGGATGGCGATGTGGCTCTGTTTCCC
>NW_015558637.1:751901-774050 GCF_001515605.1 Sinocyclocheilus anshuiensis
ATATATATATGATGCTGAGGGAGGCAGGGGTTAGGGCAGGTATTTGCATATGTCGAATCACATCAAATGCCTCACAACTTAGTCATAGGACTGTGAAAGTTTAACTGTCATCCCGTCACCTGAAATCTTCACTTTTGGCTGTGTTTGGCTGCCTCATAAAGAACCTCATAAAAAAATGTGTGGTGATTGATGCATCACTCAGATTCACAACAATGGCATGATAATACTACACACAGACTCATTAGATCTTCTGGATATAATAGTTTAAACACGTCCAGATTCACTGTTGAGAACTCTACGTGCTCTGCTAAATAATTACTCACTGACTACATACTCTGCCCTGAAGGCTTTAATCAGTAGCAACCCTACTTTTTTAGCTCCAACAACTCACCTCAATTTATTTGATGTGGAAAGAAAAGAATACGTAGGGACTGTGTGCCAAACTGTATCAAAACAAACATTGTCGCAGGTTGATTAAGGTTTTCCCCATATAACATCTGTATGGAATCCGGTAACATATTGAGTAAAAGACATCAATTACTCAATATGATACACATTTTTTTTGTGCAGTAAATGTCTATATGAGCATATAGTAAAACCTAAAACGTTGCTACCGTATTTTTTACGGTAAAATTCCAGCAACCACAGCTGCCGGTTTTTTACCATAAATTTTACGGATTTTTTTTTTTTACAGTGAGTAAGATAATGTAATAATACTAATGTGATAGTGTTTCTCAGCCTCAATACACCTCTTTTAAACACCTGGCTTTTAAAGGGATAGTTCACCAAAAATGAAAATATTGTCATCATTTATTCACCATCCCAGCTAACAGGGAACATTGCCAGAACTGGCAAGGTTCTCTCAAAGTTCACAGAGTTATTTTATTAACATTAATAGAATTAATAGAAAAAGTGATCTTTTCTTATAATATCTTCTTATAATATTCTCAAAACAGCACAAAAATATTATTTATACAATGTTTATGGAATGTTTTAGTTGGATGTTCATCTATTTTTTTTTGTTACTACGTTTCAGAATGTTCAGAGAATATTCAAAAGAAATATTCCCATATTGTTTGCAAAATGATAAAAATTGAATGTTCCCTATAGAGAAATCTATGCATAACCAAGGAGAAACATTTTAAAATCATTTAAAAAACAGAACATTCAGAAATGAACATTCAGAAAAAAACAATGGGAAGATTAGCAAAAACGTTCTTAGTTCTTAGAACGTTCTTTTGTTATGTTGATCTAAACCTGTTTGAATTTCATAATAATAATAATTGTTTTTGTCCATACAATGAAAGTTAATGGGGTCCAAAACATGACTGGACCCCACTGACTTTCACTGCATGAAAATTTTTGGGCAAACTACTTTAAGAAAAATGTACAATGCCCTCCTCACACAAAGTAATGCAATGACCAAAAATGTGAAAAAATTAGAAATGTTAGGAGAATTTCTATCCACACACACAAAAATATACAACAAAAACATACATATAGGCATTCCAGTCGCTATCACACACCCTGTCCCACAGGACTGACAGATGGAGGGGCAGAGGAGAGCTACAGAACTGGAGCGGCCTCTCTGTCCATTCCCCTCTCTCTCTCTCCTGCTGTCTGTTGTGGGCTGTAAGTCTATCTCCTGCTAGTTGCCACAGTGGTTCAAACACAAAGTCTGCCGCTGAAACAGTAGCCAACAGGGTGTTGTATAGTGAGTAAAATTTACAATGTTACATTTCTCCTTCAGCATTCATCAGTGAGGAGGGAGGGCTCATGTCTACCGCATCAGTCAGAATTCAAATGTTTAAAGGCACACACACATTTCGAAGCACACAATATTAATAACTGAAATGTCTATATATTTAGCTTTTTTTGATAATTATTTTGCTCTAGATGGCAAGGTTACAATTCAAAAACTACTTGTGACCACTGATGATTTATAAACAGGCTCTAATTTGACATCTAGAGGGCACTATAGTGACTTTGGTGACCATTTGTGACCATTTAGACAGAAATTCCTGTCCATCACAATGGAAACCGCAACAACTGTATTTCCCCAGTGAAATATGGTTCATCCTACCTCTGCTGAGAAAAAGGAGTCACGTAACTTAAAAAGTTGCAGTATATGATACAACTTATAAAGGAGTCCCAGGAGCTGAAATGAATGGTTTGTATTGCACAGAAGAAAGACAATGGTGTGAATGCTATTAAGACTCTGCACAAGTACAATGACATAAAACGTGTTATACTTCCTGTGCAACATGAGCCAATTGTTATCCATCAAAGAAACTTTAGAGAAACAGACTAAGCTTTTTGTTCCATTTTTCCACAATAATTAAACTGACACAATAATATGGAACAGATTCTGTGACCACAGGAGTGCATGTAAAATGGGGCTTGGTAAAATCATCGCCACACAACCATTCTTATTCCGTGGTGTTTGACATTTAAAATCACTTTCTTCTCCCCATCTCCAGATGCAGTTTAATTATGGGAACTTACATCTAAACCCTGTTCCTCCTCATTCTGTTTTGACAAACTGTCGCGCGTTTCATCGATTCTTTTATTAAGAAAACAAGATATGGTTGATGCCAATTTAATTTAAGGAACAGACAAAGCATAATTAGTTTAGTCTTGTAAAACATGCTTTTCTGGATATATAACTATCATTTGTGTAATTATCAAATAGCACACGTCATTCAATTACCTCTTTTATGCAAACCTCAATGACCGCACACATTGACAGAGATGGTCCACTCATGTATATAAATGAAAGGGAGAAATAATATGCTCAATATTATGCATGATACTAACACCACCGAGATCATTGTTTTAAAGGGGTCATATGACGTTGCTAAAAAAGAACATTATTTGGTGTATTTGGTGTAATGAAATGTGTTTATGCGGTTTAAGGTTCAAAAACACATTATTTTCCACATACTGTACATTATTGTTTCTCCTCTGTAGCATTTGGACCAATCAGACACACAACTTTTGTTATATTTAACAAATAATATCTAACACCCCCTCACCTAACCAAAGGGCCAATTACGAGGGTCTTTGGACCCTTCCCCCAAAATGCATCTAACACCTCAGAAAGGCAGAACAGGCCTCTGGTTCCATGGCAACCAAGGCTGATATCACTGGTTTTATTGCCCAAAGGAATGCGGGCAGAGAAACTCACTCATTTTCCTCATAGGAAAGACACATAATGCCCAGAGAAATGGACTGTTCTCTAATTAATTCATAGGAAAACCTTTCTTTGAATGAACACGCATATCCTTCAGGTCATTGTGTATGTTGTTACTGTCCTTGTATATTGTCTTTTATATTGTATACTGTTTTATGCAGGCTTATGATAGAACCACTCGTTCATGTCATCTTACCTATATGTAATCCTACCATGTTTAGTGTCTATGAATTTGTCTTCTGATGATCTAAACGAGAGTGTATATTATATGTTGGTACATAGGCAATATATTAGTGTTTAAAGAATCTTTAGTAATTTTGATTCAAGTTCCATATGCAAATTACCATGCTCTCTCTAAAGAGAAAGGAAAACTGGAAATCGCATCATATGACCCCTTTAATTCCCAGGCAATGCAAGAAATGATAAATTGTCTGCAACGTTAGATGAATTGGATAAGTGTTTGTCAAAAAAGTTTTTTTGGTAAGTTTATCTTAGAATGCACCATTACTTTGCATACAAAATATAAATTTGATCAATTCACACTTTCCTGGGAATCAAACCGATGACCTTGGCGTTACTACTGCCGTGGACTACTGTTTGAGCTACAGGGATGACTGTTATCTGATTTTATTTCTAATTTAAAACATGTCATTAAACATAATATCAACTAACAATGTTTCTTCATTCAGGTTTGATAGAAGCTTCATTCGCACTGCTGGATGTAGATGCAATGGGGTGTTTCCAAAATGGCTTCCAAGTGAAATGACTTGCCTTAAAGGGACTTTGATATAGATTAAAAAATGTATTTAATCAAATACACATGTACAACCTATGCTCAACTTTAGCCAAACCAGATTCAACTCCTATACAGGCCTATACAGATCCTATTTTCAAATGTCCTCTGAATTTTTCTGCAGTTTTTGGTTAAGATTCTCAAGAGAAGTTAAAATGACCCAACCGATTTGACCAACAGCAGATGGTGTTTCTATGAATTTTAAAAGTGCAAACATTCAATGGTTCAGTGAAAATGTGAAAGGTTTTGGAAGGCAGACATTTGTGAAAATATTCTGTAATAAAGAAAGAAACGCAAACACCTAGAAGTGTTGCAAATCTCACAAATTCTTTTCTTATTAAAAATGACCATTTTTTTTAAATAAATGAAGCGGGAGAATTTTATGTTCTATGTTCATGTACTTTTAATTCATTCTAAATTAATTTCAAGAATAATTAGAACAACACAGAAAACTCATCTTGAGGTGTGAATTCATGTTTCTATGGCCTTTTAAACTGTCATAAATTATTGCACGTTTATATATAATTCATTCGGTTTTACTTTGTAGAGTTTGAAACCCAAATTTTTTACCCAAAAAAAACCATATTGGACCCCATTGAAGGAATGCAAGGTCTGCCTCAAAGACAATCACAGTCTATGCTTATCTTCTCAAGGACACTACTTGTGAAGTGAAGATAACTCAAGGAGTAAAACATAAAGCCCTTAAGATGCCATAAGAGCCCATTGGATGCCTGTGGCGACAGCAGTCCACCACACTGTGCTCAACCAAGACCCATTAAGACTGGTAGCCCCATTTCCATACTCAAATCAGTGGTGGAATATTTCATGCAAGTTGCTTGTTGAATGTATTTCTGTTAATGGCTTTCCCTCTATTGCTGTTATGAGGATTGTAAAGCGAGGCTGAGGGTGAGATTATAAAAAGGGGCTCCGTATGAGTTGTAATCATATCGGTTTACAGCAAACACACAGCGTGGAGCCACACTTTTACGTGCTTTATAAAGCTGACAAGCTTTCCCTTGCGCACTATCATTCCTTTTAAAGTTCAACCATTTCTTCTGCCTCCCTCCGTTCCATATGAAGCTGTTTCTCATTAAGGATTAAACAGAGAGTTAGGTTCTCTGTTCCCATAATTAAGACATTCCTAAAATCAGTCTCTCCTCTTAAATCCCTTGGTCTATCCCTCTTCTTTCCCAGTAGCAAGGCATTCCACGGATTTGATACCTAGTACCTATCATCTCAAGGTGTGTGAGATTAAGGATTATGTACTTTAGTCTGTGTGTTGTGTTAAGAACGGGACTCCTGTATTCTTGACGTCCCCTCTTTGACCCTTTTGTCTTACTGCGAAATCCAATTGCAGGCCTCAGTAACACTCTCTGATCCCAAATACTTAAGAAATGACAGCAGTCTCACTTTTAAGGTGGTCACCGACAAACACGCCCATAATGCTGCGGGACCTGACACATCAATCAAAGGCGCTGCCCCCTTATCCGATCCGTGCTCCCACCTACGACCCCTGAATTCTGACCTCTAGCCTGTCTGTTGAGGGCGGATCCACAAGACAGGGGCTAATTAGGTCAGATTGCGGCGAACTGTGCATTACAGCCAAAATTGGAAACATATGCTGCGGCCCACAGCAGGAGAGAGAGAGAGAACACCAGGAAAGAGGTAATGGTGGTGCTGGGGGTGAAGAAAATGGGGGTAATGTAAGGTGGAGCGGTTGAGTTCACAAGGTACAGTAATGAAAGAGATTGATGAAACTGATGTGCGTGAAGGAGGATACAGAGAGGAAAAATTAATTTAATGAATGAATGAATGACACCTCTTTGAGACCATAAATCTAACCTCAATTTCAGGAGAGCATCTGTGAACAGCATACATGGTTTCCTTGACAGCTCCGCTATTTTCAATAATTGCTATAATGGCTATGTAACAGATTGTAATTGCTTTGATATTTGAGGTTTGAGGTGGGATATCCATTGCCATGGAAATAAATCTGAGACACACACTATGAGCAAGGGACATAAAGAAAACAAAAATGTACTGCAAGTAAAATAATTACTAAAAAACTTTTCCAAAGTTTGAAAGAATAATTAATTAATATTAACATTTAAATGATTAAATAATAAATAAGTAATATTACATTTGTTCTTTACATCTTGACATCAGGTGCCACTTATGGAAGAGCAGCAATATATAGTTTCCTTGGTTACCAGCTGTACTTTAATATGCATTATATGAAGGTAAGAGGAAAAGAAAATGCCATCAAAACATTTCTGAAGATGCCTGTTCCTCTCAGAGATACATTCATATCCTATAGGCTATATCGAGCATCGAATACCCAAGACGTGTCACTCCTATAGTTTTGAATGGGGAAAAATGCAACGCTCAATATGGCCGTTCTATCGAACGAAGCCCCGCCTTCTGAGCAAAAGAGCCAATCGCTAATTGGTAAATTCCATGCATCATTTCAGCTGCCTTTAGAAGTCCTGGTTGCTATAGAAACAGTCAGCGTTCTGAGACACACGCTTAGGACTGCGCATGCGCACTGGCTGGTCTATCCTGAAAAATAAGCTTTTTTAACGCTATTTGAGCAAAAGAAACAACATTTATGAGACAGTTGTTGTCAGATTTCATTGGTGATTTCAAATATGAAATTTAATCGTAAGCTTGGTGAACAGTTTTGGAGAATTTGATGTTTCCCCATTCAAAGAGATAGGAGCTGCACTTGCATGCCCGAGAGGCGTTTCAAAGATGGCCGCCGAGTGACATGACTTGCCTTAAAGGGACTTTGGTACAGTATTTTCTCCTCTTTATAGACTTCATAAAAATTCTGCCAAATTACATTTTGGGAAATGATTGCAATGCAGTTTGTGTGCAATTCTGGAAAATTGACCAAAATGAAACTAAAAACCGGTTCCGATTTGTAACCAGCCGACCAGTGCATCTCTCATTTTCATTTAGTTTAATTTGATGTAGTAAAATAAGTAACACTAAAACAATAACAATTAAAAACTATAGACATATTTTATATTAAAAAACCTTTTTATTTATAAAAAAACTTTTTATTAAAACCAAAAACACAACAAAATGACTAAAACTTTAAAATAAAAATTAAAACAGAAAATATATAAAATAATTATAATAGTACATCAATGATACTATAATGATAATAAGCATCTATTTATTGAATGTCTTTTGCAAAGCTCAAGGTCATATTAGGTGAGAAGGATTGTCTCTTATCCATTTCGGCTTTTTCGGCATCTGAAAGACGTGCAGTTTCGTCAGAAGCTCTCATCTATGACAGTGTCAGTGACGTGCAGTGCGGTCCTTGTTTGATGAGTTGCCTTCTATAGGTGTTTGGGGTGTAGGGTAGTAAAAGGTCTTTCACAAAAACAAGTAATGCAGGTTCACACTACTACTTGAGACCGTTTGCCTAACTGATATGTAGAAATGTATTTTTATCCTTTAAAGATAAGGTGTCAGAGCTCTCTGTGCATGTGTGTGTATGTGTGTGTTAAGCCATTTGAGTGTGAGTGTGTGAAAGAACTTTTGTACCTCCGTTTGAGTTTGTCCCTTCTTTCCCTTTCTACCTTTGTTCGCCTGTCATCTCGCTCAATACCTCAGTGACTCCTCGCTCTCAATCATTCTCTGTTCCTGTGGCTCTCTCTCATTCTCACTCCTTCAATCTCACCAATACGCCCTGGGGTTGAAATATCTAAGTGCATACAAAACAAGTTCAGACAAAACCAGAGAGACAGAATAGTGCTAAAGAGGTAAAGGCTGGGAGTGAATGACACTAAATGCCAAAGAGGGAGGAACAGCGTCAGGAGAGGCCAGGAGCAAAGATATGAGGGGGCCAGCCAAACCACATTTTAGACCTCACTGAGCTTTGTATTTGTGTGTGTGTGTGTGTGTGTGTGTGTGTGTGCGCGCACTCACCTGTGTTTGTGTGTGTTAAATATGAAGTTCCACACCGGTTCCCCGTTCCTCATTTGAAAACCTCTTTTCTGTACCCCTCTCTTTCTCTTATTCTCTCCCCCATCTCTCTCATCCCCGGACTCTTTCACGGACAGTCTCACAGGGGCAGGGTTGTAACAGAACACTTCTCTCTTTTGTCTCCTTTCTTTTCCTTATCCTTTCATCTTTTTAAACTTTCTGGGGAAATGGGTTTTGGTGGGATGGAAATTTCTGCTAGGTGAAAGGAGGAAAGAGGAGGGGAGATGGAGAACGAGAGAAGTCAATATACGTCTCCTGCTATAAAAAACTAAGGGCTGGTTGGCGGTAGATGCTGTAAAAAATCTCCAGATGAAATTGCTTTAACAAATTGCCCCCTAATTCTAGAGCTGCATGGTCCCAAAATCCAACCTGTTCAGACCACCATAAACTGACAGGAAATAAATGAAATTCTGCTGTCTGCTAATTTTCGTTACAGTTATTAACTAAAAAGTCACAAGGTGATTGATGCACTTGCTTGGGGTGATTAGTTTGGACTTAAACTCAATGAACTGACAATAAATCAGTTCCTAAGACAGTCTATCCATTAGCCTACATTTAAGACATTTTGCACTCTTTTTTGTTTTGTTTTTATTATGAGAACTCTCACACCCACCGCCAGCAGATGGTCCTCGTCCTTTTTTTCCCTCCACCATAATGTCTTCTTTCACTCGGTCCATTCCTCTTCTTCTAAACCAGCCCTCTTTCACTCCCACTGGCAGTTGTCCCCTCACAGCCTTTCATGAAGATACCTTACCGCACGACTTGAGCACTCAGACCTTCTCGCCGCGGGAATTTCTGCATTCACTTAATAAACTTTTATTTCAGATTAAACGTCTCTCATTTACAGCTCAAAGTCGGCGATTTGTGGTCTGACTGTGGAAAAGTAGAGCTGTCGCTCATAAACGCAGTGTCAGAGGTGCATTATTGCTCTGGATGTTCACCGCTTGCATGCAAATCCTCCAGAAAGTCGCGCGCGAGGAAAACAGATAAACGTGGAAATACAACTCGACGTGGACCTTCTCAGACTGGACTGATGATAGAGATGATATGGGAGACTTCTGAAGTTTGAACTATGTGAATCGAGAGTTCTTCTGGAAATTTCGTTAATTTTTGCGTGAGACTGACGGACTGTAGAATCAATGTGGTGTTCGCCGAAGATACGTGTGGCCCGAAGCTCACCTAAACGGTAGGTGCTGCGTGTTTTTAAAGACACGTTTTTTAATGTTAGCGTAACCTACTACAGGTATAATGTCCACTAATCATACGCTTCCGATGCTGATAACATCTAAAGTGGACTAATGACAGATTCGGTTTATTTGGGTTCATTTTCGTAACAGTTAATTTAATGTGAAGCAGGTGTTGATCGGACTCGTTCACAGGTTGTCAAGTTTTGGAATAAGCCGAACGCAAATGAATCGTTCACTTGAGTAGAGTCTTTATTATGAATCTGATGAATCGGTTCTCAAAATAATTCGTTCGAACCGAGTCTCTTTCGATACATGAGCTTGATGGTATGTCGTACCAAAACAGCAGGTTTTAACAGCATCTTATTAAAACATCCTTTCAAGCCAGGTGATGTAGATACAGTCCAGTATTGTTTATTGCAAATTACATAGGTAAATTATGTAATGAGCTGAATCATGGCTGCAACCAACTGGACGACAAACCACAATAAACATTTGTATTAAAAATAATTTAAACTGCAATAAGAACTTCAATAAACAGCAATTTGTCTGGACATGTATAGTTTTTGCTGAACCGGTTAAAGCAATAATAATATAATATAAGTAATATGAGACCCCATCATCACGTACAGTAATTTAAACAGCGTTTTTTTTTATTTTTTTTATCGGAAACCATTTCTTCGAAAGAACCGATTCATAAAAATGAGTTGGACTCATTTCTATTCGAAATTAAAACGACGGTGAGAAGCGCTTCCCTCGGGCCTCGAAAGAGATGACTGAAAACTGTTTTGGCGAAAGACCAAATATGTTTGATCTCATATTGTTCAACACTAGCCGCTAGCGAATCACTCGCGTGCAGTCGACGCTCTTCGCTGTCCAGTGCGTCCGCGTTCAGCTGTCAGTTCAGGTGCTGACCAGGTGTTTGCATGCTGACATTTGTTTACCTGTCTGCCTGCGTAACTCGGAAGAAGGTCTCTGAAGTCAGTCCAACATGCTGTTTAAAATACACAGTAGGTGTGTTTTTGTTTTTGCATTTACTGTTTCGTTCCTCAGAATGATAGCTTAAATAATCCACATCGGTTTATTGTGTAATATTACAGGGACTATCCTTTGGAGGAAGTCTGAAAAAACAAATGGATGTAGATCTATACGAGAGTAGTAGTTTGTCAGTGCTAATGTTTACACAGTAAAGGAGTTAAAGGGTGGGAGCTGGCAGCCATTAATGCACATCCTGTCAGTCACCTGCCCAGCTATAGCCTATAAAAACAGAAACGACAACAGAAGCTCACAACCTTTGTTTACTACATAATGAATGTTTACGTAACTATCTTCTCACCCCTGTAACACATAAAGTGGGGGGGCATTGAGACAGAACAAGTGAGAAAAAAACCTACAGGTATTTATGAGAGATGTGAACTCTTCCTCCATTTATCCAGGCAGGATCTGAAGCAGACCAAAGTTCTTTCTCAGAAAGAAAGTGGGAAAGTGTGGATTGAGATTATCCTAAAGTGTAAAGAGTGGAATGTGTCACTCAGTGTGTGGTAGCCATTTTCAGATTTGTTTAAGCTACTGATTTCTCAACTGCAACACAGTGCCTTTAATCAGAAACATCTGTACAGTATGCTGTTTTTTTATGTAAATGATTTTATGAGAAAGAGGAGGGTCAAGTTATGTTTGTCTTGGAATAATAATCATTGTCTGCCAAGAAAATGTTTTTTTTTCCCCCAGAGGGAATTTGTGCAGTGTCTTTTAGGAAAGGTGTCTTTTTTTCTTTCTTTTTTTCTAAACTAATATTAAAGAGGTCAAATATTTTTGAGCTTTTTATTTTCTTTTACTCAAGAGTTTTAATTATAATTCATAATTTAGTTTTACACAACCATTGTGTACCATCTGACTGACCCTTAATCAGGCTGGTTTTTTTTCACTTGTAGCTTTAAAACTCCAATGTAAACTTTCCATATCGACATATATTATATAGTTGGCAGTGCCCCATCCTTCAATTAAAGCCTAAGTGCAAAGCCTGCAATAAAGACATCTTCATAAATCCACACAAACTAAAGTGACGCGGTTAGGGAACTATACAAATCTTCCTTTACTTTTGAACAATTTTGAATCCTCTTCCTTATTATCTGCCTGGGATTATCTATTTTGTCATGACATGATCTGTTTAACTTGATTTTAAACTTGTGTCTTTGTTTTATTTTATTTTCAATTCTTTGCGATATGGGAGTTCAGACTGTGCTGCGTTGGACGCTTATGGCCGAGTGTATAGGGTGAGTGGGATGATTTTCTAAAATTGTCAGTCACGTCAAGTCTGAACAGGGGGATTGTAGAATGTCTATCACGAGTCACGCTTTTGTTCGGATTGGAGAGGATAAATAATAAAGGCCATACATCTGCAATAATTGATTTGACAGGCTTGTTAGTGTGACAGCATGAAGTGGTAGTGGATCCCCTGGCTGATTTCCAGTGAAAAATCTTAGAAAGAGATTATTTATAAAGCGGGTTTAAAGCTTTTGGTGGTATGAAGCCGAGAGGTGGGAGAGCCAAAGTGTTTGTCTGGCTTTTGTCTAGAAGATCGCAGATTACGTTTGTCATGGGGGTGAGAGTAGTGGGTCAGATCAAAGATATGTGTGGATGTGTGTGTGTGCACAGGTTCCTGTGAGGTTGAGTGTATAAGATCAGGTTAAACATGCGGGTTCATTGTGTTCAGGAGCTTGGAGTTTTTTATGTGATGCTGGAGGCTCATTTTTGAGCTGTGCGTAAGGTGAGGAGAGAAAGTGCAGGGCTACTCTGGATGGCAGAGTTCGTGAAGCATGTCATTGCTGCAAATGGAGCGCACTGATTAAGTGGTTCTGCATATCGCCCAGCGTCTACAGATATGCCTCCTGCACGTGTGTCTGCCTGCCTACTGCTTGTGTTCCTGTTCCAAAGCAAACATACGCATTAACCAGCAAGTCTTCCTCTCAGGTCACACACACACATACTGCCTTCAACCATGAAAAATGCTTTTATTTTACTTGTAACTTCTGTTAATAAGTCATTTTTGTGGGGCAATCGTTCATCTGTTAATTTTATGCAGTAAAAATGCAGTTCATACATAAAATAATTTGAATAGAGTTCTATGTTGAGCATGTTTTTTAATTTATGGAAGAAAAAAAAAACTCATGTGTTTCAAGGTCAGTAAGTATCTTAAAACATAATTTTAGCTTTTTATGACAAGGCAAGATTGGTTCAGGTTGAAAAATGCCATGTAGTGTGACTACTAAAAACTGATATTATGATGAATACAAAAATATATATATATAAAAAAAATATATTTTGATAATAATTATCATTATCTAATTTAAATGTGTTTTAATATAGATTCATATGTGTATAATCACATATTTGAGGTGTATAGAAAATAATTTAGTACTTTTTATTTGATGGTTTCATTACATAATTAAACTTCTTGAAAATGGAGAAAAAGAATTTCGAAACCATCTGAAACCAACATGAGTGCGAAGATTACATTTCTAAAATCTTGCCTTGTGTGATTTAAACTAGGTTTGTCCTTTATTGGACTCATTTGTCATTGAACATTATCTAAATATTGTAAAATAATATCTAAATATTGATTCTTTCATATGGTCATATATGTAACTTAATTTCAGCTGTCAGCAACATGCTGTGATTTAGTGACTCTTGTTTTTATATCGTATGTAGCATTTTGTAGTTTGTGAGACTGTATGAAGGCGTTTTAGATGCATAAAATATGATTCTGTCAACATTAGAGGTAGTGAAAGAACAAGACTGTAAATCTCTCTGCAAAAATACCTTCATCTTACTGTGCGCCCCTTTAAGCAAGAATATTTGCATTTAAAAGACAATAGAGCCTCATTTGCACATAGCACACCTGTTCCTATGTTGAACGTAAACAGGAAGTAAGCACTTATACATATAGTGCTCCATGTCCCGGCATGCATATGTATGGACTTGGTGGCATTCCTTCCCTGCTTGTGACCGCAGGCTTAGTTGTGCATTGTGTATGAGTGTGTTCGTTTTGGCTTGAGTGTTATTAGAAAACAGTGTCTGGGGTGGGGTGCTGTTATTATGAGGATCACAAGTGGTGATTTTGCACTTCACACACAACCTTCTTGTCCACCCACTCTCTCCCTATGAGTCTAATTATTATCTCTTCTCAAAAGAACAGTCACTTGACTCTGCGTACACTGGCTTTACTCGCCCTCGGCCCCCTCCTTCATTCTGTCCCGCCTGGGGAAACCCAGGAGGAGTTTTCTCGGTTGAAGCCACATCACTGACATTGAGCATTCTTCTTTTCTTGAACTCTCTTTCTTTCTAAATGCGTCTCCCTCATCTCTCAGCACAGCAACAACAGGATTGGTGAGTAATTTACACCTGGCCTTAACAATGGACAGTTCGACTGCATCCCTCACTGTATCATCAGCAAGACGACACACTCTAGGTCTGTGTGGTCACATTTTTCTTGTCAAATACTTGCTAAAAAGCAAATTTGATAAATTTTAAGAGCAATCACACCTCATGTCTTACATGCTTTATGTAGTTTGCACTCATTTTTGTATACATTTAGTATAAATTGTTTCCATATACACTACCGTTCAAAAGTTGGGGTCAGTAAGATTTTTCAAGATTTTTTTTTCTGCAAAGATGCATTAAATTGATCAAAATTGATGGTAAAGACAAATAAATGTTACAAAAGATTTCAAATAAATGGTTCAAGTTTAATTCTTTCTATTCATCAAAGAATCCTGAAAAAAAAATATGACTCTTGGTTTCCACAAAACTATCAAGCAACACAAATTGAGCACAAAATCAGCATATTAGAATGATTTCTGAAGGATCATGTGACACTGAAGACTGAAGTAATGGCTGCTTTGCCATCACAGGAATACATTACATTTTAAAACACATTCCAATATAAATGTTCACAATATTAATACAATACTGTATTTTTGATCCCTTAAATGCAACCTCAAGGAGCATAAGAGACTATAAAAAAGGTGGGAAAAATCTTGATCACGAACATTAGTGGATATGTTATATATTGTTTGATGATATTTTGGTTTCTGTAATGAATTAATCTTTTTAACCCTCTCCTCACAACTTTCATATATAAATATTATTTTGATTGTACAATGTGACAAAAAAAAAAAAAACTGCACAAGTGCCAGTGATGAGGCACATTTATAATTTTTGATGTGGTGGTTTTGCTTCCACCTGGTGGTTGACAGTGTGTTTGCTCACTGAGTGCTGAAAGTAAAAGGAAGAGAGTGTATCATCCATCAATGTAGTTTTACTGGAACCCCCACAAAATAAACACATAAATCACCTCCACTGGGCCAGTAACCGCCCAGGTGCTTGTCTTAGGTAGATGACTGCTGAACTTTGGCGTTCCTGTCAATAAATACCTAAATCTCTGAGGTATTCTCAGTACTGCTGAGAGTCATGTTACAGAATTGTGTGAATATGGGATCATCAGGTCAAACGTATGGAAAAAAGATATAGGACAAAAAAGATCATAAAAGATGATGAAATGAGCATTCATTTGAGGCCCAAAGCAACATCACCTTCTTTTATTTATATATTCTCTGGCTCAAACAGTAAAGTGGCATCTTTTAGTTTGCCTCAGTCATGTTCTTAATCTGTGAAATTTACAACCTTTTCCATACATACCAGAGTTGTTTGTGGTCTCATGTGAAACTAGGCCAGCACCAGACCAACACTGTTAGTGGCTTTATTTCAAACAGAGCTTTGCCTGACGTCAACTATCCGGTGACTTCATGTCTGTGCCGACCAACCGGAGCAGGCGATAGTGAAGCAAGTTTGTGGCTCCACTCTCCCTCTACACAGGGACATGAATCTGCCACTTGGAATTTTGCATCTTTTTTCCACTAGCATATGCCAAAGCTGTAAAGCTATAGTTTTACAGTTTTAGGCTTATTTTACCTTATTTTTATGAGCTGGCAATGAGCCTGTTCTTCTGAAAACCTGTTTCCACGTCAGAGTAAAAAAGTATACAATGGAAAAAGTATGCATTGCAAATTTGATCTCCCAGTTGTGATTATATATCTTGCAATGTAACGTTATATCTTAATCTGAAGTCAGCATAAAATGAAACCGTCTATTTTCAAAATGCATGTTTCGTTTTAATTTGTTTTTTTGTGTGTGTAATTTTTAATCAAAGTTTCAAATGATCTTCTGGTGAAACAACAGACTTCTCTCTGGTGACGTATGCTGGACTTTTCCAGTAATTTAGTCCACAGAAACCCCATCACTTTCTTACAATTAATAGCGAGCTTGTATTCAGATCTGCCTCCATCCAATCAACAACCATTGGAAAGAACTAAGTCCTGCCCTACATTTTTTCTTAACATTCTAAACATTCCAAAGTAAATATTTGTGATGTCTTCTTAACTCCACAGTTCTTCCGCTTTAAGCACTTTCTAATTCTAGCTTCTTTTTTTTATACCAATTCATAGTTGACACGTCTTGGGAGTGATGCACTGGCTTCCCCTGGTTGCCATGGTGATCGCCTCGGCCCTGCCTTTCCCTCAAAGTCCTGTGCCCAGGCTTGTTGCCGCGACGATAGAGCCTGGCAGAAACGACAGCAACAGCAGCAACGTCCCGACAGCTAACATCAGCATGCCGACCAACTCATCAGTGGACAACGACTCCCATGATGCTGTTTCTCACAACAACTACAGCACACATGACATAGCTCCTCACAGAACAGTCAATAAGCAGAGCACGTTTGAGGAGGACCATATAGCCAAAGATAGAGCAAACCGAGAGAATCTTCTAATAGAAGACAGTTTTGTCAATAACACAAAGCAGGACTACACAGGTGGAGGTAGGACTACCGGTGCAGATGCCTCCAGGCCGCATGATCCTAGGAAATACAAATCACAACAAATACTGGCTGAAAAAGCCAGTTCCCAAAGCAATGATATTCTCAAGGATTATCAGCTTGAAAGTAGCCAGTTTCATGAAGAAAACAGTATTGAGGCAGAGACTTTTCTTAAAGATGACAGGAATGCAAGAAGTAAACTGAGAGACAGGCCTCTTGAAGGTCCTAAGGTCTCTCTGCAGAGCTCTCCAGTGCAGGAACATCTGGACGAAGCTCAAACAATTGGGAGCACCAATGCTAAAGAGTGGTTTGGAACAGAACCAGGCTTTGGGTTTGATGACATAGGCCTACGAGACGAAGATCAGCTGCTTTTGCTGGATGCCCATCCACGGGTACTTTTCTCCCCGGCCCTTTCCCCACCCAAACACCCACCTCTGCTCTTAATGCTGGAGTTGGGCTTTTTGGCCGATGACGTTAAAGATGAGGAAAGTCACATGATGGATGCTAACCCGTCTGCTCACGGAGGCGACAAAGAAACTTACAGGAACTTACTCTTGGGCCTCTCTGATTCTGATGGCCACATTCCAAGTGTCCGCCGCAAGCGTCAAGCCGTCCACAGCACACAAGGCGTCGCACGCTCCGTATGTGAGGCCGAAAGCAGGTGGGTGACCAACAAGAAGACCGCGGTGGACTTTCTGAGCAACACCGTCACTATTCTGCAAGAGATCCAGACCCAGACTGGGCCGCTCAAACAGCATTTCTACGAAACAAAGTGCCGTAAGCCAGATCCAAATAGGAAAGGTGAAGTGCAGGCGGTGGAGGGGGCTGGCTGCTTGGGGGTGGATAAGAAACACTGGATGAGCAGGTGCGAAACCAAACAATCGTACGTACGTGCGCTAGCCTCGGATGAAAACAAGAGGATAGGATGGAGGTGGATCCGTATCGACTCCTCCTGCGTTTGCGTGCTGCTCACTAGAGGAACGTACAACACTAAGAAGTTTGAGAGAGGAAGAGAGCGAGAAGGCAGAAGGTACAGCTAGCTTAGACTGTCTGAACAAAGGATTGACACGGAGTTGAAAGATCATGTGAATTTTGAGTGATTGAGGGACTGTATCTGTTCTGGTCCACTGTGTGGGGGATATTTCTTTTCCAGATGTTCCCGCATCTCACTCGACAGAACCTTATAGCTGTACCCCAGTGTCTCGCTGAGGGATAGTCATGGAAATCACCCTTGTGTTGCTCAAAACCTGTATGAATGATTTTCTATTGTGGAACACAAATGGATAGAGTGGTAAAGCTTTTGGACACCAAGTCACTCTTAAACATGTTAGAATTTCATTGCATTAGATACTGGCAAAATGGCATCTGCAACCAAATAATGCTAGAGCTTTTCACTTTTCTGAGACACTTTTCCAACCAATATGTATGAAGTCAGTTCTCCTCAAGTTTACGCAGGTTTAGCAGAATAACTGCAGAATAACTGCCTTTGTAGTTCATTGTAATAGCATACGAGATGTTACCCCCAGTTTTACTCCCAGAAGGACTTTGTCTTCATTTTAAACAATATTCATAGACCGATAACAAAAGTGTGCTTGTGCTGTTTCTTTAAAGGAAATGCCTCTTGTTTTGATATTTTCACATATAATGCAAAAACCTTTATACATTTTTTAAATGTGGCTTACGTTTTCCAAATATTACATATTTAGTGCATTTCATTCAACAAATTCTGGTGACTTTCATGAAAGTGGGCCATGGTTGAATGGACTATATCAAAGTCCCTTTTAAGGGAATTCAGATCACTCTTCAGCCATATTTGCAATGTTTCCAGGTGGGTATTTAAGGAATGTAAGACCAGCTCCTATCTATGTGAATGGGGGAAAAATACTGAAACCCTAGAAAATAATGGCCAAACTCACAATTAAATAACATATTTCAAGTCAGCAATCAAATCTGACATGGACTGTCCCATCAATGCTGTTTCTTAAGCTCAAATAGCGTAAAAAACAGCATATATTTAAGGTTGGTCCTGCTTATGCACAGTCCCAAGTGCAAGTCTCAGATTTATGTGAGAAATGAAGATTCCAATGGTTCTTTAATTTAGACGGTGAGATTTACTAGATTACTAGAGCTGTTGCAGTTTTGCCCATTCATAGCAATACAAGTGAACTGCCTTGGGTAATAATATATAGTCTTTGACGATATCTTCTCAAGTCATGTGAGGATGAGGTCGTTTCACATTTTTTTTCTAGGTGCATTCACTGTAACTTATTTTGTGTTTCATGAAACAATATACGGGTTTGAAGTGATATGAGGTGACGATGAGTTCCTCCACACTGCTGTCATTCCTCCGGTCCATATCCACGTCTCAACTCACACAAACAAGAAAACCTCAATACTGAGATCCTGTTTTCATATATTGTTGCATTTGTTCTATTGTATCTGTAGTATACAGACAATAAGTTATTACTTTTGATTTAGTATGTAAGCCTAAGTACTTGATATTAATATATTTCTTTATAAATGTACAATATGTGAAACATATACATCATGAAAATATATGTGTATTTATAATAACCAAAAACAATGAAGCTGTTTAGTGGTCAGCAGAATTTGTAGGCTTTCTCGCAAGTGTCCTTCAAATGCCTGTCCCAAAACATGAGCCTCTTTGGTTTCAGTGTCAGCTACATTTTGGAACAATGGTTCACCCATGTACTGTTCACTCAGCAAATGTTACAGAAATACAGTTAAAAAAAAAAAAAAGAGTGTTGGATGAAATGAACTGGTCCAGTTTCCTGGTTACTGTATTGAGAAAGCTGTGGAAGTCAGTACACAGGGTTTGATGTCATTTTTCACATTGAGTCATTGTAATAAAATGTTATGTAATCTTTGTAAGGTAGATACTTTTGTATATGATTTATTTTTTCAAAGTAGATGGAAGAGCGAGAGGTGCTTTGGTAAAATACAAAGTGGATTATATGAATATATGATTGTAGTTCTATTTGTTTTGTATTAAAAAAACAGGAAGTACTTTGATTTGCAGTCGTCGAATTCAAACAAATCTCACCTCGCACACAAATTAGCATCTCAAAATCACGAGCACGCTGAACTCTTCAGTACCATTAGGAACACTTTATTTTATTTTGATTATCATTATTGTTTATTTTGCAGACATCATTTTCAATTTGAATCACTGTCATCCTCATCAACAGTAATGGTTTGCTTTTAAATCATAGCACAATTTTGTCAAAATGTACACATACAAGTAGCATATTTTAATTACCATGTTTTTCATATTTCATATTTACGCTTTAAACTAGATAAAATTAAATTACAGTCAGAATTATTAAATGAACATGTACATAGTTATTCAATACTTACATAAAGAAAATAAATAGTTATAATAAAAATAAAAATGAAAACACACATTTTACAAATTGTTCCCCAAGCTCTTAACCTCATATGTTAATGTACACATAATTTTTATTTTTAACTTCATATTGTCTTATTCCCCGAAAAGTTTAGTTCGTTGTCATCTTGGTTGTTTGACATGCATCGCAACACAGAAGCTAAACATTTTCTCTCACTTGTTTTCCCCTGGCCCTCCCCCCACCCCTTCCCCCCATTTCTCCTCCTCCGTTCACCTCTTGTCATCTTTTATGGCTTGCGTTGTTAGAATTATTCTGTCCATCAGGACTCATTTCTGCTGGTCACTTGCTTTGTCCGCAAGCATCTTCCCTCGCGCATCTGTCTATCTGCCACCACCAGCTTCCCTTCATTTGCTGACTCCCTCTGCTGACCTTTAGTCTTGAATCTAAATGTTGGAAAATTAAAAGAAAAACACCTAGTAGTAATTGAGCAAGAATTGTGCCCTCTGCCGTCTCACGTGTAGCTCTCACTGCTCACTGGTCTTTCTCAGCTTGTGCTGATTGAGAAACACATACAGCGAAGTCTTGGCCTCACACAGCCTGGCCCCTCGACTGTGCTCTTAAGTACTTCCTCTGAACCTTACCGTATGTAAACATCCCTGAAGTCCAGGTTTAGTTGCCACAAACATCCTTTGCTATCGAGAGACTCGAGAGACCAATTGCAGGCAGTCAACGAAAGCCATTCTGAGGAACTAGGGCTGTGGGCAGTGCCATTGAAACGAAGGATGGAAAGACAAGAAAGTTCATCTACAGATGTCCCATCAGCACAGACACAGGAAGTGAGAAGAGAGAACGACAGAAAGAAAGAATAAACAGTCATCCGATTCCTCCAACCATCCCATTTCTTACCACTCTCTTGTGTCATACATTCTTCATGTCTTCTGTCCTTTTTTTGCTCTTTATTTTTATTTCTCCATCCCTCTTCTGTTATTGCAGAATGGTCAGACCAGTAGAGTTATATTTATAAATGTATATATTCATTGCTTTTCTTCTGCTTATCCCCCCTCCTCCCCGAGAATGAAATGTAAAGCCGGTTCCAGCTCCCTGACAACAGCGCCTCCTGTGTGCGAGAGACAGAATTACAACACATCGTCACCATTTCGTGTACTGAAGTTCATCAATAAAGACCAATTTATGGAAGCCGATTTCCACCAAATAAGAAAACAATCATGTTGTAACGGAGATAAGCCGTAGCTGAGATAAAGACAAAATGATGTAAGTAAAAACTGAGATAAAAAGTCGTAATTATGACATGAAAAGTTGGAAAACTGATACACTGAGGCATAATTATAAAATAAAAAGTTGAATTTATGACATACAAAGTCGTAATTGACATAAAAAGTTGAAATTATGAGTTATGACAAAAATAATTTATTTCGAAATAATTATGACGAATTTATGAAATATTAAAGGCACAATATGTAATTTTCGCCGCTAGAGGGCGCATATTCAAAATAAACAAATAGAAAAAGGCGTAGTTTGATGACGCCGTGACTGAGTGTGGAATCATGGGAGTTGTCATCTTCATCCCCACAGCCGATGCAATCTGACGGGACTCGGGCAGAAATCATGTTCATGGATGAGCTAATGATTTATTAATGATTTATTAACGTAGTAGAATAAAGCAGGGTGAGGCTGAAAGCCGTCGAAGCGAAACGAGGCCGCTGAACGAGCGTGACACACGGCTCGAAAGCAGCGGAGTTTTTATTATGCCTCAGTCGACCGCTTCTGCTCCTTCCGGTCGTGCGAATGTGGGGGAAAAAAAGCAGCGCTGTTTTATCATACTAGATACATTTGAAAGTTCTGTTATAATGCTACTCTGTGCGGTCGTCACCGGTCTAATAAAACGCACAACATATTAAAGCGTCTTTGGTGTTTCCATGTTTTCTACAAAACAAAATCGAGGGGTTATGACGTCATTGGCAGGCGACACAATGACACTACAGACACGGTCCGTGGCACTAGTTAAAATTGCTTATTTCTCTGGATTTAAACATTCTTCGAAACATCTGGGATAATGTAAGTACACAAGTCAGCAAAATATATAACACTGTTCTAGTGGTTTTTGGATATTTTAATTAAAAAATCGTACATATTGTGCCTTTAAGTCGTAACTGACCAAAAAAAAGTCTAAATTATGAGTTGTCATAATTATTACTAAAATTCTTCATGACAAAAAAATTCAGCTTGGTATGTCATAATTTAAACTTTTTTTCCCTCATAATTATTACATTTAATGTCATAATTATGACTTTTTATGCCATATATATAATTTACCAGTGGATTATTTTTTTCCCCTGTGTGGTGAAAATGGGCTTCCATACAGATGGAATCTGTAGACTGTTTTTTATTTTTTTCTGATCTGAATTTGGGAGAAACTGTGCATTTTAAACCAGGTAAAAGTGTTAAATGAGCTGGAAGTATTACACTATTGATAGCTGAAACATTATTGTAAATGAACAAACGAGGGGTGTTTATGTATGAAGGACTTAAGAATTCTACAAAGTTTTTGTGGGCACAGATTCCGTGTGGGCCTGATAATGATTCACACACAAACACAAAACCAAAGCACATGACGAATCTCAATAAAAACATGAAAAGCAAAACTTTCCAAAACAAGTTTAAAGGGGTCATATGATGTTGCTAAAAAGAACATTATTTTGTGTATTTGGTGTAATGAAATGTGT
>NW_015558637.1:774555-790440 GCF_001515605.1 Sinocyclocheilus anshuiensis
CTTGTAACACTCTAAAGAGAAAGGAAAACTTGAAATCGCATCATATGACCCCTTTAATGACACAGACATATAAAGGGCATGCAAAATATGGAGGTGTCTTACTCTGTCATAGCAACCCAAGGAAACCCAACAGAATGCTAAAAGTGCTTCAGTCAAACTTGTAAATGAGCAAATTCTCGAGATTTGTGTATTTACATGCATCAGCATGCAGAAGGTAATCATTGGCAGTGGTGTACCGCACATTTTGGGGGCCCTGCCCACACACGGTCATTAAATACTTTCATGACATACTTTTCTCTTTATCCTTTTCTGTTCAGAAAAAAATTTGCTTTTTAGATTTAGAAAGTCTGGTGGGCAAATATATTTATATTTGTTTTGAATAGTTTACAATAATATAAAATAAATATATATAATAAAAAAATTTTTTTTTAAATAATTTAAATCATTTAAAGCTAGCTAGTCCTGTCTCACCTTTGCAGTCCCTCAACAGGAGTAGGTCCTCACTGAGCCAGACTCTGCCCTTGGAGATGCTAAAGAAACACGTGAGAGATATAGTTGCAAAATGTATTTCTAAACAGCACTATACAGCATTCACTTCTGCACCACTTTCTCATAAGGAAACAATGTTCTTACAACGTTTATCTGAGAACTAACACAACATCGCTCTGTCATAAAGTTACTTCAGACTTAATTGCAGGGATTTCCACAAAGCCTTGCTTATCTTTAGGTCTCAATCCTGGGTATTTTTTCCACTAGTCTTTCCTCTAATTTATAATTTCTTATCTGAATTATGGTATTTCCTATTATATTGCCTGCCGTGAAATAGTATAACGTACTGAATGTCTGCTTACTGGTCATGTGTGTGTTGTATTCTGTATGTTAGTATGCTATATTTCACACACACACACACACACACACACACACACACACACACAGCCATCAAACAAAATTCATGCACTACTGAAAATAGTGAAAACTGAAAATATCTCCACATCTTGTAGCTGTATCTAGTTTTGTAAATCTACTTTGTCAATGAATCTTATAATCAGAGTGCCATTCAAAAATGTCACAAACCCAAAGAGCACGGAAATTTGGCAAAATCCTTCAAAACAGTTCAAAACAGCAACTTTTTAATGCTTAGCCATTCCCTTCTTTCCATCCAACTACTTGCTTGTGAAATAAAAGCATAAAAATCTTGATATTACAGTTTTTTAATTGCTAGAATCTATTTCTCCACTGCTTTGGCACAAAATACATTCAACGACTACATCTTTCAGTTTAGATGAATTTCTTTGTTACTCAGACATAATCACAACAAAACTTCAATTTGCCTGTTCAAAACCTAATACACAACTAAATCAGACAGCAATTTGCTACATTTTCAACAGTAATACCATACGGAAATATATTCCAAATCTAAAAAATGAAATACTATCAAAACAATTAGACGTAGCTGGTACTTTCATTGCCACTTTCTATATGAAAAGGGACAACTTAGAGCAAATTTTGTACCGTAATGTAAACATGGATCATGTAACATATACTGCAGTGAATTCTAAACAGTAGACAGCTGTCATTCTTGTTTTGTAAAGATATGTAACAAAAGTAAACACTAGATAATGCTACTTGTTGTTCGTGTTTTAGGTCATCGTTGTGTGAGTGACAAAGTGTGTTTGTTGGGTGACAAGCTTTGCTAGTGTTATGGAAGAATGACTTGATCTGAGACATCTATGAAGTGTTTTTGGTAGATTTAGTGCATTTTGGGTGTGAAATTTACAGCTGTGCCAAGCTGAAAGTTGCTAAGGAGAACTGTGTGAAGAGTTTTAAAAAGTGACCAAAGTATAGAAAAATGTGTCCTAATGAAAAAACTGTAATATGATTATTAAAATGAAAAGTGTGGCTTCCTAGGGGAGAATGTGTGATCTCACCATCACTCTGGACCTTCCTCAGGGTGACTGAGGGGGTAGAGATGGCTGAGGCACGGAAGTTAGCAGGCAAGGTCTCTGAGGAGTCAGAGGTCACGCCCCTCAGATCTTTCTCCCGGAACATCTTCCTCCATGAAGGGGAGCGGGTGAACGTCTTAGTGCCATCCTAGAGGACACGAGAACAGAAGAAAAAACATCAGCAATTTGAGGAGTTCAGTCAGGTCACCCAACAGAGAATAATTATGAACTCAATTATCAGCCATGTCATTTTTAACAAAAACTGACTGCTGAATCTCCTGTAAGAGGAGTGTCATTATACTGCAGTATGTATTTCAGTGGTGGGAGGTAAAGGATGATCAACATCCAGCTGTGCTCATGTCCCATGGTGCTCACCTCATCTGGCCTCCTCTCTGTTCCCATGGCGATGAGAGAGTTATATTCCTTCTCCAGAAGTTGTCGTGCCTGGATGTGGAATAAACATACTTTACATGTTATTAACCCAGTCTGGTGAGGAGTAATGAGTAGGTGCTGCTTTCATCGATAAAGCTCTTATTGTTTGACTTGATGAATCAACAGGGTTTGTTTTCATGCAAAAAATACATCAACTGTATTAAAAAGACTCCCTGTATACATATAAATATAAAGGCTGTCAATATCTAAATATTTATTTGTGCCCCCCTTTAAAAAGAAAAGAAAATGGTGTAAGAAAAATGGTTTATTGAGATAAAAGCGTCTGCTAAATTAATAAATGTAAATGTAGTTAATGTGTTAGAAATATATAGGTCATGTCTTAAAGTGTTTAAAACACAAATATTTGTGAGGCGTCCTATCATTGTACCTGTGTGTTCTGATTGGGTATCTGCAGGAGCAGGGCGAGGTCAGTGTAATCAAAGGTGTCGTCCAGGGCAAGCAGGGCACCATGCACACCGCTCTCAGTCAGATTATCTGCATACTCCTTCAAGCCGATGGACTGCACCCAGCACATCACACGCTCGTTTGACCACACCATCACATCTAGACAGGAAACACATGGGCTGGACTATGAATAGAATTCCAGGAGGGTGTTAACCACTGATCATTATCACTGGATAATGGTCGATTTCCATCTTGGGTGATGCCTCTGGATTTCATCTTTTGTTTCAGTTGCTCCTGATCTTTCAGATGGACCTCTCATGGCCAATGCACATTTAGACACATGTGTTTTTGTTTCAGACAAAGTCTTTGTCTCTGTTTTGTATTTCTAGGGGATTCCAGGGACTTTGCATTTGCTTTGTTGATTCAGCTTCTCCAAACCAAAGTTCAAAGGAAGGAATGCAATCATGGAAAACAGTTAAACCGTTCCTATAAAGTCATTTACAGTGTTAATATCAGTGTCAATATTTAAAAAAAAAAACACCCTCACAGCTTCAGGTACAGCAACTGCATATTCTGTAGATTTCTGTCTGTACATGGCGGAAAAGCTATAGATGGCAACATGCCATGTACTAGGGGCCTGGTTTAGCCAGATTTGCTATTGTTAAATAAAACTAAAACTACTACAAATAATTGTCATTCATTGAAATAAAGCTGAAAAAGAAAGAAAGAAAGAATTTTATTGATGAAAAAGATGACAAACTTAAACTTAAAGAAAAATATAGAAATGTTGCCTTGGCAAGTACTGAAATAGAATAAATAGAAATAAATAAAAGCACATAACAAAATTACTAAAACTAAAAGTAAAATATAAAACTAAAATCTAATTCCAAATATTAATAAATGCTATTATAGTATATATATATAATACCACAATAACACTTAGTTACATGTTTTAGTAACCACAGTTAATCATCAATTTCTTTGTTTAAAAAAGAAGAGAAATATCCAACAGATCTCGCTATTGATAGTTTTAGTGTGTTTTCATGAACTGTAGTTGGAAATGCACTGATTTTAAAATAATAAAATGCCAATAACTGATAAATGTTTGATTTTCATGAAATTCTACACTATCTTCTAAATATAAAACACTAAAAACAATTGCTTGGAATACAGCAGGCACATTTTGGCATCAAAACATTAAGATTGTACAGTATGAAAATGGAAATTAATTTTGATATTTACTAAAGATTACATTTAACTGTTTTTAAATTCATAGTATTTTTAAAGACTCGCTCGCTTTGCATGTAGCAATGCACACAAAAGTATCCCTGCACTACAGTGAGCAGAGAGATGTGTGCATGCTTAATATAGTCTCAAATGGCATGAAGGCATCTGTGTTGCTATGCGATGAATAACTTCTAGATCAGCAAAGACATCTGTTTCTAATCAAGGTACTGAATGAGGCGGTAACTGCACCTTTAAAACAACTCACAACTGAGAGATTAATAATGCGATCTGTGCATTGGGCTTTGATCAGTTGCTCTTCAAATGTGAAATCTCTATTGTGCCATTGAATCCTGTGCATAATGGAAGGCTGGGCCGCTCAACACTTTCCAGACGTGATTGCTGGTAATGTATGTTATTATTAACAAATGCATTCTGTGTAAACACCCTTCCTTTCTCTTTCTGCCATATTCTCATTCACTGTCTGATGTTTTGATGCACTGTACATTCCATGGGTGACTGTTACTGTTTTTTTCCCTTTTGTACATTTTGTTTATCAGACTGTTCTGCTGTATGACTTGATTGATAATGCAAAGCAAAAGATTAACATGATAAAACCCAAAGAGAACTTGGAAAACCACCAGAAAATGTCCTAAAATTCCTGCTATACCAGTTTAGACCAACATGTACTTCCATGCTCACTCAGACTGGTTTATGCCAGTTTAGTACTGATGTAGCTGGTGATTCATTATAACTCAGGCCAGCAAGTTTTGAAGGACAGTCTTCCTGGATGAACTAGTTAGCGTAAAGGAAAAATTAAAATTGTACACTAGCAATCAAAAGTTCGGGGTCGAGAAAGATTTTTAGTCTCTTATACTTAACAAGGCTGCATTTATTTGACCAAAAATACAGTAAAAACTGTAATATTGTGAAATATTATGACAATTTAAAATAATGTTTTCTAGCTTAATATATTTTAAAATGTAATTTACTCCTGTGATGCAAAGCTGAATTTTCAGCAGCCATTACTCCAGTCTTCAGTGTCACATGATCCTTCAGAAATCATTCTAATATGATGATTTGATACTCAATAAATAGATTTGATTAATTTTCTCATATTTTCACACTTATTATCAATGCATAAACAACTCCTTAACATTTTTGTGGAAACCGTGATACATTTTTTCACGATTATTTGATGAACGGAAAGTTCAAAACAACAGGATTTACTTGATTAATCTTTTGATAACATAATGAATGTCTTTACTGTCACTTCCAGTCAATTTAATGTGTCCTTGCTGAATAATATTATTAATTTCTCCAAAAAAAAATCGTACTGACCCCAAACTTTAGAACGGTGGTGTAGATGACAAAAAATTATATTTAACAATTATTTGCAAGCTACAATAGTGTTAAAAGTGTGTTACAGACATCCAACATGCCATGCTAGGGACCACCATCATATGCAACTTGGACAAGACCCCTACAATGACAGTGTACTCTTGTATTCAATGTTAGGCATCTCTGTTAGCAACAGTAAGCAAGTAAAAAAAGAGATGAAGGAAAAGATAAAAAGAAAACCTTTATTCTGGTGCTGGCTCTCATCTCTCCTCCTCTCCAGCTCCTTGCGGTCATAATTCAGGCGCTTCAGGCACATGATGCCATAATGCAGGCTCACCCTGTGGGGTCAAAAGGTCACAAGGATCAAGAGAGAGGTCGTGGGGCTATCTAAATTCATTAGGGCACTCCACCCTGACAAACTCCAGGCACATTAGAGATTAGGAAAGGCCCTAAGACACACACCTGCACCATGAGAATAACTGATAGTCATTGGATGGAATGAGATGGGGCAGCATTTAACAGATGGGGAGAGGGAGACAGAAAATACCTGTGGAAACTGTCCACCATTTTCAGCTGCCCACGCAGCTCTTTCTTGGTCAGATGGTCCAACATGCGGGCGTCCACCAGTGACTCCATGAAGTAGCTTCTGTACTGGGGCAAACCCAGACTGGGCAGCCAATCATTGCCCACCCACTCATGGTTCATATCTCCATAAGCCAGGATCTATCACAAAGGAAGGCAAAAAAAAACAAAAACTTAAAACACACTTTATATCACAATTGTATTCCAGTTCATTCATTACAATGTGTATTTCATACATACAAATCCAAACTTTAGGGCTTAAAAATAAAATTCTGAGCCAGTTAATAAAACTATCACTTGCCTTATTGGATCAGCACCATGTCTTAAATCTTTTGATTATGTTCATGAATTTTTAAAACTGGCATAAAAAGCAATTATTGCTATTACATCTATTACTGCACATTTTCTTTTGTAAAGAAAACATTTAACTTAACTAAACTAAGCTTAATATTTAATAGAAAAAAAGTATATATTTAAAATAAACATGAAATAACAAATGTATTATTTAAAATGTAAAAATGTAAACAATACATTAATATTTGTTTATTTTAAACACTTATGTATTATTTATTTTATTATTATTCAATATACATTTAAAATTTGGAGAAAAAAAATTACAATTTAAAATCAGACATTTAAATTCATATAACAGATATATTTATATTTTTTGGTCTCGAGGCCAAAAAAAAAAAATCCGTACTGTTACTGTTGAGCTCTGAACAACCTTCCATTTATCAAAAAGGAAACAGCACTTAAATGATTCAATGTGATTGTGATACGAATACACACTTGATTTACTCGTAAAGATAATTTAGTCTCAACTATCTGATGGCACCATCAGTTTGAAAGTGTTTAATGGACGTATTGACGTTACTCACCTGATCCCAGCTAATCTCTTTCAGCTCCTTGAGTGCGGAGGTGATAGCATGATAGGAGAGAGGTGAGGAAGAGGAGATAAGGAACGCAGAAGAGGGGCAGCAGGAAAGACATATCGATGGACAGGAAGAGCAAAGAAGAATGAAGAAGGAAAGCATGAAGAGAGGTACAAAGGGAGGAACAGTTTGTTAGTGACCGGGTCATTAGTTGGAAGCAGTTCACACTGAAACAGAAAAAAGAGGGAAAGTTGAGGATGTTCAATGCTACAGCCTAGCCAGACACACAGAGGGGGAGAGAGAAAGAGAGAGACGCATCAACACATGTCCGGTCACTCCACTCTCTCCTCATGCCGCCTCTCATACTGTCCACTAGGGGGCAGAGCGCTTTACAATCTAGAGGTCAGCGAGGGACTGTTTTTTCAGTCCCGCTCCCCGCAAGGTTCTATTCCACACCCACCCGCTCCCGCTATATATTCACTCTTTTTCACCCGCTGTCCGCTTAGAATAATATTCTTCCCGACCCGACCGTTCCCGCTAAATTTAGATCTCGTTTCCAGAATCTCACATTTTAAATTTCTGCTACTGAAAGAAAGAGAGATAGGCTGACAAATAAAAGTGTAGCTAGTCTGCACAAAATTTTATGTTATTTTATTCGTCTTGTCAAGGGTCTTGAATGTATTTACTTTGACTTGAATTTATATGAATTATCTTAAGACACAAAATGTATTTAATATGTTATGCAACACAGTAGGAAAAATCGTCTCAGAGAAAATAAAACTGTACAAAAATTGTATTTCTTATTTTTATTCGTCTTGTCAGGATACAGTTCGTTTAACATTGACAACACAATAGGGGAAAAGTGTCTCAGAGAGAAAATAAAAATAGAAATGTAGGTTGTACAAAAATAGCCTATTAGCAATTTTTATTCGTCTTGTCAAAATACTAAATTCGTTTGACATTTTTCTGTTAACACAGTAGTTAGACCGCCCACTCCCGTTCAAATTACACCAGAGTTATCGACCGCTACCACGTTTTATTTTATTTAAAAAATCCGGTCGGGTCCCACGGTTCCCGCTGGAGAGCCGCGGGAATGCAGACCTCTATTACAATTCAACACTCCTGGTGTTTATTTTTATCTAGATGAAATTTACTTTAAAAAAAAACTGGAAAACAGAACAGTCTAATTAATAAAGAAATATTCACAAAAAATAAATATCGGTTCCAATACAATATCACATCAAAAATCTGTGTCAGAAGTGCAGTTATTGGTGGGTAAGAGGTTTTGTGTCAATATCCATTCTTTTAATGTGTTCTAGTAGTTGATGGCTTTGACACACATTATTCGGATCTGTTACATCTACTTCTCCCAAACTAGTAATCTAGTCAGAGCATCAATAAGTACTGAGACAATACAAAAAGTGTTTACTAACTGGTTTGGTTGCTGCATTCAGGGACTCCATCTCAGCATGGGTCATCCACACATTGCTGGTTGACTGTGGTAAAAAAACAACACATACAATTATCAGGATTACTGTTTATTAGTTATGTAGAGTGGGGTGAAAATGTCTACGATCATGCTTAAAATAGAGATTTAAACTCTAACATATTAAACTCTAATGTTTAATAAGTACAACAAAGTATTTTTATGATGTAAAACGAATAAGAAATATTTATGATTCTGTACTCTTTCTAGGCCACTAATTACATAAGTAAATTTGTGATATTGATCATGTGACTCTTTGTACAGATGTTCTTGTTTCAACTTTTCTGATCATTCTTCAATCAAGCTGGAGAATATGAGTTCATACAGCTCGAATGCTGCTGTCAATAAAATAAACATTTAAATATTACATTTTGACATTTACAGTACCTTTAAAAAGTCTGGGGTCAGTAAGATTTTTCTTTTTTAAAGAAAAGAATACTTTAATTTAACAAGGATGCATTAAACAAGAAAGATGGGAAAGACTAACATTGTTATAAAAAAGTGTTTCAAATAAATGTTGCTCTTGCTTTTGAACTTTTTAAAGGGGGGGTACAATGCTGTTTCATGCATTTAACAAAGTTGTTTACACTGTTAAAGAGTTGGATTCTCATGCTAAGCACGGACAAAAGTTCAAAAAACAATTTGGACGTATGACAGAGCATTTCTGTGCTAAAAATCTTACTTCCGGGTTCGTACAAGTTTCGGAGAGTTTTTTCCGTTTGTGGCTCTTCATGACGTAGACGAGGGTGGAACTCCTTATATGGGCATTTCTCCCGAAAGAGTGCCCGCGCACGCATCGACCAGAGTGAGAGTGAGAGCGAGATCGCGCCCATCAACGCGCTTCATTCAGCAGCGCTGCATGGGACTCGCTCAGGAAGAATGTCCCCAAAGAAGTATGTTTTTGGTTGTAAGGGAAAGATAACTTTGTTCAGCTTCCTAAAGAACCCAACTTTATGTAAACAGTGGATGCAGTTTGTTTTTCCGGAGCAGCAACGCAATTTCACAAGCGTGTTTGTTGACGGAATGTTTTATAAACAAGGCCCAGTTCGACGCTGGATTAGCACATCGTTTGATACTGAAAGATGGAGCGGTCCCAGCTATAAAAAAATCCCGGTCATGATTCAGAACTGCAGACGGCAAGTGAAACGGCATCAAATGTCTGTTTTGTTGGCAATCGGAGCTCAAATGCTCGTCAATCTTTAGCTCCGCCCACGGTGCGCCTCCAGGAGCTCGGCTGTTTCCGGAGAGAATCGTAAAGCTGTATCTTTCTTTTATAAATATGATAAAACTAAAGACTTTTTGGAGATATGAAGGATGCAGTACTACTCTATAGGTACTCAAGATTAACATGAGATTGGGTGAAACTGTGTGTGTTTTGTCCCCTTTAAATATATTAAAATGAAAACAGTTATTTTAAATTGTAATAATATTTCACAATATTACTGTTTTTACTGTATTTTTTTATCAAATGTGTAAATGCAGCCTTGGTGAGCATAAGAGACTTCTTTCAAAACCATTTAAAAATCGTACAGACCCCAAACTTTTAAACTGTAGTGTATGTTCATTTGTCAATTCAACTTTTCACTTAAATTGTTTTGCTGTTAATATTACTGTATGTGCAATAAAAAAACTGTAAAAAAAAAAAAAAAAAAATGATGAGAAGCATTTTATTTGTGGTCTCAGATTTTTGGACCCCAAGAATCCTAATTCTTTTATGATGCATTTAGCATATGTAAGTGTATGTGAGTGTGTGTGAGTGTAATGTGAGCGTACAGAGCGTGTGCTGGCCGGGGCCGAGGGGCTGGTCAGGGACACCATCTCCTGAATGGCCAGTCTCAGTTTGAGGCGGTGCAGAGGGTTACTGATGCCGATCTCTCTCTGGATCTCTGTGTCTGACAGGTTAGCCATGATGGCTCCACTCTTCACGTTAGCACGACAGGCTGCCACGTACCATGCTGGCATGCCCACCCACAGCTAAAAGAGAGAGAGAGAGGTGACCTCTAGGGAAAGTACAAAACAAACAAAAAAGTGCTGACAGAAAGCACCTTTTCTTAGGACATCGAAGTAACACAGAATGTAAGTAGACAGTCGGAAACAATAATGCCATATTTTCAAACATAACAGCATATATCAATGTAAAACTAAACAAGCCCCTTTTTATCCATTGCAATGCTCAGATATGGAGTCATACTTCTAGCCAGGAGACAACAGTGGGTCCATCCCAGGATGCAAAGGGTAGCCCCTGTCGGCATGCCTCCTCCAACAGCTCATGCCTAAAAGAAAGGGTGAGATGTTTATTCAGTACAAATAATGAGATACAGAGTCAGAAGAAAGAGACTACACTTGACTGGTTTGAGTAAAATTACTTCTTCTTGCTGCGACGGTCCTTGTCCACCGGACCAGCCATCTTAGTGAGTCCGAGAGGATCCACAGAGCCCAGGTCATCTGAGGGGGTCGAGGCTACAGAAGACACAGAGAGGTTAAGGGTGGCAGTTAAATTAACAGGACTGAATGCAGGTAAGAATACCACACAGATTACCATTGTTGCATTGTTATATACTCATATTTGCTAATCAATTGCATGCTACAGATATGGTTTACAGAGCTTGTTTAGAAACCAGAAATGTTTCTTGTGCAGCAAGTCATCATATTAGAACGATTTGTGAAGGATCATGTGACACTGGAGACTGGAGTAATGGCTGCTGAAAATTCAGCTTTGGCATCACAGGAATAATATTAAAATAGAAAACACAGTTTTACTCAGTATTACAATTTAAATTGTAATAATATTTCACAAAATTACAGTTTTTGCTGTATTTTTGATCAAATAAATGCAGCCTTGGAAAGCCTAAGAGACTTATTTCAAAAACATTAAGAATCTTGCCAAAGACAAGCTTTTAAATGCTAGTGTACATATATAAGACATTCAGTTTTTCTATTCCAGGAGAATGAACCAAAAAAATAGTGATGACTCATGTTGTACTATACAGACTTTTGTCTAATCAAATGCTCTCTAGAATGAGAATATCCCTCCCACTAATGCTAAAGGAAACAACTAGCATGTAGCAAATCATGTTGAATGACTGTGACATAAATAAAGGTTATTTTTTACTTAAAAAGGCAATGAGCCCTTTGATATTTTTCCTAAGCAAACGAATGCTTTCATTAGGAAAGGAGTCAGCAATTTCATAGGGGCCTTAAGGAACATTTCTGGATAATTTAAGTTTATCCCTCTGATTCTGTGCAGTGTTATTTTTTTATTTTGTTGTCAAGCACTTTTTTTGTTTTGAAGTATTTTTAAGTTAGACTCACCCAGAGATGCTGACTCACGTCCAGACTGACCCATTCTGACCTTATCCTTCTTCCCAAAGAGCCGGCCGATGGAAGACTTGATGCTTTTCTTTTTGCTGGCCTTGTGGAGGGAGTCCTGGCTGCTGTTTGAGCTGCTGCCATCAGCTGAGAGGCTGGAAAACCACAGAAAGGTCACTTACAAAAAGGTATTAAGACTGAAGTGTGAAGGGCTATACATTTTGTATAGTGCATTCTCAGAATATCGGTCCTATTTAAGGATGGATTACGGGCCGGGCCAGTTAGCGCACCTGCGGAACTCACGACTGTCATCCAACATTGCACCAGGATGGGTGTGTGTCATCCTGTCCAATCGCAGTGCACGAGGGGTGGGAGGAGGGGTGGAATCCAAAAGGGCCAGGGACCTGTCGTCATCTTTGTTGTTCTGATGGTCAGAATAGAGTCAGCTGTTTGCACATGTTTATTCAATGTGTGATAGCAATACTTGTGAATAATCACACACATGCTCCTACCTGTCTGTCTGTCTCACGGGCTGGGGAGTGGGGCAGGCGAGGAGTGGAGTGCCCGGAGCTGGGTGGAGAGGGCGATGCCAGGGTGGAGGACGTTAGGGATGGGGGGATGAAGCCACGCCCTGTGCTGTCCCGCCCCAGAGAGGTCGGGGGGACAGGAGGGCCGTCCAGAGCCACGCTGCTGACTCTGCTCTCGATTTCTTCAGCACGAAGCTCTGTGCTCTCCTTCTCTTCCTGAATCAGCCTGAAGAAAATATGAAAGGATGGTAAGACAAAGGCTTCTGAAGGTATCATGAGGCAAGACATTTTAAAGGCACACCAAAAATGACTACTATACAGCACAAACGATACAGATAACTATATTAGCGTTAACAATGGACGATACTGTTCTGTTTATTATAAGCATGCACTGCAGTTTTGTCATCTACCGCTTTAAATGCCTGAGCTCTTTAAAGCAGGATGGATTCTGATTGGCTGTCAATGTTTTTATTGTTCATCAGCTGTTAAAAATTGCGATATTGTTCCCCTGTGTGGTTATTGTTATATATAAATATATATCAATCACAAGTGCTGTATTCCCTCACACGGCATTAAACATTAATATAAATATGAAAATAACAAACTTTTGGCTCCAATTTAAGGCCTTAAATTGAAAAAGAACAAATTAGGACCTTTAAAGACTTTTTCATATTTACAAAACCTAAAGAGAGAGAGAATGAAACAAAGAGAACAAAGTTTGAGGTTAGTAATTTTTTATACAGTAATACTTTTATTCAGCAAGGACGCATTAAACTGATCAAAACTAACAGTAAATATTTTTGTTACAAAATATTTCTATTTTAAATAAATGTTCTTTTGAACGTTAGAAGAATCAGATTTAAAAAAAAAAAATATTAAGCAGCATAACAGCTTTGCCATCACAGGAATAAATTACATTTTAAATGTATGTAAATATTCTAATATAAAACAGTTATATTTATGTATATTTATATATGCATATTTATATATTATGTGTTGTGTAAAAGGTCCAATCGGGGTCAGGTGAACTCAAAAAGAGCAGGGTTTTCTTAAAGGGGTCATATGATGTGATTTCAATTTTTCCTTTCTCTTTGGAGTGTTACAAGCTCTTGGTGCATAAAGAAGATCTGTAAAGTTGCAAAGACTAAAGTCTCAAATCCAAAGAGATATTCTTTATAAAAGTTAAGAGTCAACCACGCCTACCTAAAACAGCTCGTTCTAACACGCCCCCACATGTCTACGTCACAATGTGGGAAGATTTGCATAACGCCGCCCAAATGTTCACGCAAAGAAAGAAAGCGTAACTTTTATTCTCGCTGTAGTATTGTTGTTGCCGCCGCCGCCATGTCGTGAAGGCGCTGTGTGTTTCATTGTGAAAGCGACACTACTTTGTTTGGCCTTCCAAAAGAGGTCGATATCCGCTTCGTCATGCCTGGTCTCTGAGGAAATACATCAAATTTGCGCTGTGGATCGCCGGATAGGCTTTCACCGTGGACGAAGCGGAGTCCAGCCCGGGGTTGTCACATGTGGTTGCCGCAAGCCCGCCCGGACGTTCCTTCGTCGAATCCGCTGGCCACGCCATTCTCAAGCCCACCCGCCTCCGCTCATTCAAGGCCGCGGTGTGTGACGCTGTTTCGTTGTGAAAGCGAAACTACTTTGTTTGGCCTTCCAAAAGAGGACACGACTAGAAATCAACGCATAAAAAGACAGTATAAGTCATTATAATCTGTAATTATGTCCCCACTGGATGCAACAAATGCCTCGTTTATAATGGGTTTTAATCTTTATGTCTCTTCGCTCCGGCCGGACAGGGCATCACAATATGGTAGGGGCGTAACATTTCCGTCACACGCTTGAGGTATTCGGCCAATCACAACGCTCTGGATAGCTGGCCAATCAGAGCACACCTCGCTTTTCAGACCGATGAGCTTTGTAAAAATCGACACGTTTCAGAAAGGCGGGGCATAGAGGAGAAACAATAATGTACAGTATGTGGAAAAGAATGTGTTTTTTGAACCTTAAACCGCATAAACACATTTCATTACACCAAATACACAAATTAATGTTCTTTTTAGCAGCATCATATGACCCCTTTAAGACTGAGTTATTCTAGTCGATTTTGAAAACACTCTTATGTACTGATGTTCCCTGCCCTATACTCTCCTTAACGAGTGTCTCCCTGATCTTTCCCATTAACCTCCCTTTCTGAGCACTCTCCATTTCAAATGTCTTTCCCATTAAATGAAAGTTTGATTTTTCAAGCGGTCTCAAGGTCCCTCCGTCTGCAGTAAACTCACTTAATCTCTTTGTTGATGGCCTCCAGCTGCTCCTGCAACATGATAGCGAGAGTCTGCACATCTGTCTGACCGCTTGGTGACAGCAGCTCCGATCCGAAGAGCGTCTCGCGATCCTCTTCATCATCAGAACACCTGTCCTCCACGCCGCCCTCGAACCCAGTGCCCAGCAAAGCTCCGCTGTCCCAATCACCGTACTGAACATGAGAAATGTAAGAAGCAACTAGTTAAATTTCATATTAAGCCATTTTTGTTAATTTATTAGCAGGTTCATACAAAGATGTTCTCACTTTGCTAGCGTCCTCCCTTGCCCCGCCCCAGCGTCCACGATGAGCCCGTCTGACCACACCTCCTGTGCCTGTGTTTCCATAATGATCTAGGTGGGTGGTGGAGCCAGCAGGAAGTGACCCACTTCCCTGGGAGTACCTCAGCTCCAGAGCACTTCCTGGCAGAGACCTAATAAAGAAGCAGTGGAGGCCATGGTTAAAGTCAACATAAAATCAAAATTGGTCAGTGTCTGCCCATTTTTCACAATGCAAATGTTTCCTGGTGGATAAAATCATCCCGTCCTTTGTTTTTCCCTCAATAAATATCCTGCTCCACTCAGAAATACAAATACTGTTCAAAAGTTTGGGGTCAATACGATTTTTAAATGGTTTTAAAAGAAGTAAAAACAATAATATGATGAAATATTATTACACTTTAAAATAACCTTTAAAATTGATTCCTGTAATTTATTCCTTTGATGGCAAAACTACATTTTCAGCAGGCATTACTCCAGTTTTCAGTGTGACGTGATCCTTCAGAAATCAGTTTAATATGCTGATTTGCTGCTCAGGAAACATTTCTTATTATTATTATCAATATAGAAAATAGTTTTTTTTTTTTTTTAGAAACCAGGATCCTTTTTTTCAGGGTTCTTTGGTAAAAAGAAAGTTCCAAAGAACAGACTTTATTTGAAATAGAAATATTTGTAACATTATAAATGTTTTTTGTTTTTGCATTTGAAAAGCTGAAAAGATAAATGAAACCAGTTTCTTATGCGCTGTCAGAGTCTGAAACTGTGTCATCCAGCGAGATGTTTCAATTTGCAGTCGGTTTATACATAGATAGCTAGCTATTTGAATAAGACCACCACTGAGCCATGAGTCCAAGCCAGCAATTCTTGAGTCAACACGCCCAATGGAAGAGAGGGGTGGGGTGAGCAGTAGCTCATTATCATTTAAAGAGACACACACCGAAACGGATAGCTGTGAACAGAGCTGGTTTTGACAAGGTAAAAAGTGTTCTTTTACATGACCATTGAGGAATTTTAACCAAAGTATGCTACAGACATTTCACGAAGACCCTAAAGGAGACATATTATGCCCCTTTTTACAATATGTAATATAAGTCTCTGGTGTCCCCAGAATGTGTCTGTGAAGTTTCAGCTCAAAATACTCCACAGATCATTTATTATATCATTTTGAA
>NW_015558637.1:791111-791604 GCF_001515605.1 Sinocyclocheilus anshuiensis
AAGTCAAACAGTGTTCTGTGCTCGTCTGTGCAGCCAAACACAGAACAGTTAGCATGTTTTGCTCAAACTTTCTCGATGGCGTTAGAGCTGGTACATCGTTGTCGCTTGTGAAAACACAATAACGGCGCCGTGGGTGAAAACTTACAGATTAAGGGGCGGTAATATTATAATGAGATCCCTTTGCAATGTCACCAAGGGAGCGAAATCAGACGCGCTCGTTTTTTCAGAGGCTTGCAGAAAAAGGCTTCCCAAAACAAAGTTACTGGGTTAATCTTTTTCACGTTTCCTTGGTTGGTAGATGCACCGGGGACCTGATTATAGCACTTAAAATCTGGAAAAGTCAGATTTTCATGATATGTCACCTTTAAAGAATCATACCAACGTGTGGAAAATGGGCATCCGATGTCCCCCTTTAAGTATTAAAGGGTTAGTTCATCGCAAAATGAAAATTATGCTGCGTTTCACTCACCCCCGAAGCATCCTAGGCGTATAT
>NW_015558637.1:792435-799400 GCF_001515605.1 Sinocyclocheilus anshuiensis
AAGACAATTTTTAATATAACTCCGACTGGATTCGTCTGAAAGAAGAAAGTCATATACACCTAGGATGCTTCAGGGGTGAGTAAAACACAGCATAATTTTCATTTTGCGGTGAACTAACCCTTTAATAGTAGTATTGATTTCTTTAAAAAAATCTTACTGACCCCAAATTTTGAATGTCACATACTGAAGTAAAATTGATTGTGAATGTCATATACTTCATAAATGGGCATAAATGACTTTTTAAGAGGACAGCAGAAATATTATGCATCTTACCGTGAGTAAGAGGAACCAGGTCTTCCTCTCAGCTGGTCCAGCTCTAGTTGAAGCCTCTCCAGCTCTGCAATCAGCTGATCCTAGGAGGAATAAGATTTTAGTATCAGATAATGTAGCCATTTGGACTCAGGTCAAGTGAACAGAACCTTCTTTTCTTTTTTTTTTCTTTCTTTTTTTTACAATACCATTATAGGTTAAAGAGAAACATACCTTGTTCGCTAAGAGATCATCTTGGATCTTCTTCATGTTAGCGAGTTCCTCAGAGAGAGCGTTCTGTAACATATTACACCAGATGCTTACATATAAATTCATTCAGTTGTAAGGTGTTCTTATCCAAATTGATCTCATGTGTGTTTCCTGGGAATCAAACCCATGACAGTGGCATGGTTAGCATCATGCTAGGATGGGTCACAATGGCGAAATAGTTGACCAGTCAGGTGAGGTTGGCTAGTTTAGATTATAATCTTTTTTTTTTAGGTTTTGATATGTTTTTTCTTAAATTAGCATACTATCTGAGTGTGCTGTTTCTTGAAAAAAAAAAAAAAAATCAAATAATCATTAATAATAATTAGATATAAAACAATAAATAAAAATAATTACTTAAAATTATAAGTAGAAAAAAATCTAGGCAATATTTTATGATTTTTCTATGAAGTTCTAGACCTAGAAATCATGCTTTTGAAATTCCCTCATTTTTACAGGACGTTTTTACATTTTTACATGTGTTTTTAAAACGGTATGTTGAAATAGTTTTCCTAACCGTTAAAAATGGATCTTGAGACGTACGCTTCTTCAATCTGTTTTTGAACACACCTTTTGTAAATGGCCTCACAAACACATCCAGCTGAGGTCAGAGGAACCAGAAACAGCCTAATTATACTTCCTCAAAACTGATTAGTTAACTACAGTAGTTGTTCAGGCATCCCACAACTAGCAGATTTTGAAAGTATGTAGTTTTGCACATTCCTACACCATTCCAGTCACATGTCTTCCATTTCATGTCTTCTGTTTCTGACATTATGTGCAAATTATGTTTCAGCCATTCATCATAGATTCTCTGATGAGAGATGCATTGGGTATGAAACACCTGCTTTTGTGCTGAAATAATGAGGGAGGACACATAGAGGAAGCCTGGAACTCCTATTAGACATGAACAATAATAAAAAGGCAACATCTGGATTTTGAGGTAAACTTCAAAGATGTGGTGACATGTCAAGGCTATTTTTCAGTTTTTTGGATGTGTGTGCAACGTTGCCAAAGAAATCAAATCTGAAATTTTGGAGGATCACACCTTCTCCTCCAGGGCAGCCATTCTCTCCTTCAGGTGCAGCTGCAGTCTCTCATTGGACTCCGACAGAAGCTTGTCCACCGTGTCAGAGAGACGCTTGTTGTGTTCATCATTCATCCGCTCCCTCTGCCTCGCCTTGGGGGTGTCACGGACAGAGAAAGAAGAATGATGAATCTTGAGTATATACTTGACTAACAGTGAATAAAAGGTGATGAGAGATGACGCTGTGTGGTTTCAAGCAAATCTAAGAGTAACACTATTTTGAATTTCTTTTTGAATTTATATGACTTATTTCTAAGTAATATAATTGTTTCTTGTTAAAGTCACACATCCCATCAGACAGAGATTTGCTTAATGATGGAAAAAGAAATGCTACAAGAAACGTGGTTGCTTCTCAGATCGGTTTTTTACAAGATAGAAGTCAACTTTAAATATAAATTAACTATATAAACTCTATGTTTTTTGTTTCATATGTGCAATACTCATACATCTGCTTACAAAATTGCTTTCGGATTCTCCAGTTGAATTTTAATTGTTATTTTTAGTTGTATTTAAAATATACTTAAACATGTTTAAAATTTATTTAAATATTTTTTTTTTTTACATTTTGAAGATGTTTAATGCAAATTGTTTGTTTACTTTTTATGTTAAATGAGAAACTCATGATGTAACATTTGTGAATCAATAAATTTCACACGTCATACTCAATATGTTTGCATTTTAATTTCAAATAACCTTTTTTTTTTTACTCTAAAAGCCCATCCATAGTGAAAATACTTCACTATATTTGACATGCTGAACAAACGAAAAAAGAGAGGATTGGTCACCCTCTGTAGCTCCTGATTTTTCTCTTCAAGTTGTGCCTCTAACTGTCTCAGTCGCTCCTCAAAGTTGCCATGACGCTCCTCTGCCTAAACAACAGAGCAAGGATAAAATGTCTATTAACATTAGTTTGGACCTGTTCTCAATTTGAAATGAGTTAATAGCACAGCACGTCAAACAGATCTGAACCTGACAGCACACACCTTGTTAAGTGCCGCCACCCTCTGGGCGAGCTGAGCCTCGATCTCGGGCAGCGTCTCGGCCCTCTGGAGGGTTTGCTGCAGCTTCTGTTTAGCATCGTCTAGACGCTCCTGGAGCTGCCTGTTCTTCTCTTCGCTCTGAGTGACAGAACAATGAGGCGAAATAATAAAGAACACCATAATGAACACATTCTCTTCAGGAAAAACAGTGCTTTGTTTTTGGTGGAGACCTGGAAAAACACAATGGAACTTCTTTTTGTCAGAAACGAAGCCACCAACGAACCAACAGAAAAAGAAAAATTAAGAAATAAAATTATGAACAAAAATCAGGTAAACAAACACAGGCAGATGAAAAGTTTAGTCATTACGTTATCTATAACCAGAGATCATTTCGATACGTATGAACAGCAAAGACATATGTTACTTAAAACCAACACGTCCAGACATATCACAGAGCCTGGAAACAAATTCTAAATTCTTGTAGCCACAATTACAGACTTCAACCCACAAGCCTCTAAAACAACAAAATAAATTCACTTAGATTTAAATGCAAACAGTAGTTTTGGTGCATTAACACCTTCTTAGGTTCCATAGCTAAGAATGTCTAAATCTGCAGTGCATCTCTATTTACTGTGAATATATAGTGATATATTTCCCATTGCGCAATTTGTTTAACTTAAAGATTTGACAGCGAAAGGCTTTGTACAAATATAAAGATTTGGAATTAATATCTTTAATAATATGCCAAAAAAAAGTAGAAAACAAATTTCAAGATTCATTTGTTGTGATAATAAAATAAAAAGTTAGTTTCTTATTTAGTTTTTTATTTATTCATCAGAATATCAATTTACATGTCCACATTCATAACAACTACATTTTAATGGGTTATATAGAATTAATAAAAACTGTAGACTACCCTTCAAAAGTTTTTTTTTTTTTTTTTTTAAAGAAATGGTTTTATTTAGCAAGGATGAATTAAAATGTAAGTGACAGCAAAGACTTTTACAAAAACAAATGCTGTTCTTTTGAACTTTCTATTTATCAACAAATCCTGAAAAAATTTACCACAGCTTCCACAAAAATATTAAGCAGCACCACTGTTTTTAATACTGAGGTCAATAATATTATTTTTGAGCACCATAAATATAAGAACACATAAAATCTTAATATTTAAGAATATTTTACAGAATTTTTATTGTACATTTGACCAAATAAATTAGGCTTGGTGAACATAACCTTTATTCAAAACCATTTAAAAATCTTACCAACCCAGAGCGTTTGAATGTTAGTGTAAATTATATTTAATATAAACCGTTAAATTCAGCTTTTATTTAAACACAAATATCATGTTTTTACTGTCTATGCTTTTTCCTATGAAAAAAAAAATCAGAAAATTAATTTGGCCTTGTAAAGATTGAATAGTTTTATGGGAAAAATCATAGTTTGATGCTGTAGTTAGTAACAAAGAGTCTAGGCCTATTTGTTGACCAATAATCTGAATATTGGAGGGGGCCTGCAGTGCTTCCCCATGGTGGTTATGGCCCTGAAACTTTAAGGTCTTAAAATACAAAAGATTTCTTGAAAACTGAAAAGAAAGAAAAGTCTTGAAATGTTTGCAGATGAAACAAAAACAAAACAAAATCTTCAGGCACAAATGGCGCCATACCCTGAGAATAACCCCCAGAGACTCCTGTTGATGAACACACTGTTAAATGTTCCTTCAATAGTTACACCTTTCATGTGTGTCTGTACATGATTTTTCTTTTGTACCTGTCTGTATAAAGACTCTTTGCTGGCAAGCTCGTTCTCCAGCTTGTCTTTGATGTCATGGAGAGAGGTTGCCTCCCTCTGGGCACTAAGGTACCTACAGACAGAAACACACACGGTGAGGATCTGCAGGCTGCTTGAGAAATCAAAACTGCAACTCTATCTGTGTCATTCCAAAGTGCGGCCATACCATACGACAAAACAGCAGTGAGATCTGGTCTAATTTGGTCTAGATTACCTGCGCTCTAAGGTGGTAATTCTTTCCTCCATGTCCTCTCTTTGACACAGCGCCTGGGAATGAGGGGGTGGGAAATTGTGAGATAAAAGAGAGATAACGTCAAAAAGAATAAAAGACAACAACATATGGTTAACTGATTGCAGAAACACAAACACACACTAAACAATCACAATCAGACCATTCGGTAACATTATTATGTTTGGGCGTCTGTCTAGACAGCAGTTCCACCGTAACTGTTTACTTCAAATGGAGCTGACTATAAACATTTATTGCAAAACAAAAAGCGCAGTATCAAATATTACATAATTGCTAAGAGGGAGGAAGAAGAGGCACTGGAAAACGAGTGTAGCAAATAGAACGACAGGCTGTGTGTCCAGGGAAATGAGGAAAAAACCCTTTCATTTGCCATTATCGAGACTGTACTTTATGACAGTGGAAGCAGATTATAAGCAAAAATCTGCTCAAGGCATCCAATGTAAATAGGACGCCAAGCCAGCATGGTAGCTACTGGCAATTCCGGAAAATTCCATAAGTAGCGAGTCGGTGACATGAAACAGGCGCCGTTGCCAAGTTGGCAAGTCGGCAAGTCTTTGTGTTACCGCAGGAGAATACAGTATGCTTCTATTATACAGAAAATTAGACTTCTTCCATGAGGAACGTCAGACAGACAGCTGATTATTTTGTTGGCAGTTTGACTGATCTCGCTTTGGCTGACAGACACACCCCATCAACAACTAGAGCACTTTACCGGCAATTAATCACTGCATCGTGGCAGGAAACCCTTCTAAATGGGAAGGGAGGCGGGATGACAGCAAAACCATGGTTGCGTGACATGGGGCTCTTGATTTTGTTTTGAAGAGCTCTTGATGAGAATTTAACCTCTGACCCACCTCTTTCACGTCCCTCTGAAGCTTCTGATTGGCTTCCTCAGATTTAGCTAATTCCCTTCTGGCGGTAGTGAGCTGTTCCTCGATCTCTCCAACCTGCACATTGGAGACATGGCTCAGATGTTAACATGTGCACATGAACGCTTGCAAACACAAAGACGAGCCAATGAAACTTGGATGCAGTCCAGTAGCCATTTCTCCCTCTGACATTTCTTTTCAATTATAATTGGGAATGCTGCATGCATCCACCAGAGGGCAGCAGAATGTGACACAGTCTTTCACTCAGCATCTCCTCTGATTCTGTATCTCTATGGCAACCAGAGGCACAGCTTCCCCAAAATTTTGAAGTGAAAATGGGAGGAGGACGATTTAATGTTAATAAAATTCACAATTAATTTCATTTCATGTCTCAGAATGTGTGTTTTTTTGTTTGTAATTTCACAGCTGTAATACCATAACGTGTTAATGAAGTTGGAAAGCGCCGCTTTTCTATCGTGAATGTGCCGAATCTGCTGATGTGATTACAACCGTTAATGATAGAGAAGGGTAGGGGGAGGCCGGGGGAGATCTGAGCTCTCGTGCCTCCGTTGGTAAAAAAAATTAGCCAATCACCGTTAAGTGTTCACTTTCAGCGCCGAGGATTGTTGAGAAAAGAAACCTCGCAGAGGAGGCTAGCCTCCCTTCTGATATCGACTAATCATCATAGAGACATAAATTACGTGATATTAGTTTGAACGTCTCCCGCTGCGCTGATAATGTACCAAGTACTTATGATGAGTAGCGATATTGAATATTTATAGGCAAATATATAGGCAAAATAGCTCAAATAATAAATTTTTTCATGGAACACATTTTAATTAATAATTGTTATCCTTTTTAAATGAAATATGTATATGATATATGTATATGATTTATTATTCAGCTTGTTGCAATGCATTATGGCAGGGTCCATGTCCAGTCCCGCAACTTCCTGCAGAGTTTAGCTCCAACCCCAATTAAACACACCTGAACCGGAAAATCAAGGGTTTTCAGTATTACTAGAGACTTCTAGGACAATATGCTGGGGAAGGTTGGACACCACTGCATTATGGGATAGCATTCTCTCTATGGCTAGAATTTGGCTTCCTTTTGAATCAACTTGTCTTGTTGAGAGTGTGCCTACGATTCTTTAAAGGGGTCATATGATGCGAATTCAATTTTTCCTTTCTCTTTGGAGTGTTACAAGCTCTTGGTGCATAAAGAATCCACCAGCCGCGCCGTTCTCAAGCCCGCCCGCCACCACTCACTCAAGCCGGCCTCCGCTCACTCTAGCCCGCCGGCCATTCCTCACTCTAGCCCGCCGGCCATTCCTCACTCAAGCCCGCCGTGTGTGACGCTGTGTGCTTCGTTGTGAAAGCGAAACTACTTTGTTTGGCATTCCAAAAGAGGACACAACTAGAAATCAGTGGTTAAGTTGTATTTACAACACTGTTCCAGAACAGTTCAACCCA
>NW_015558637.1:800451-800729 GCF_001515605.1 Sinocyclocheilus anshuiensis
TGTGTGCAGCACATTTTATGGAGGACTGTTTCCTGATCCTGGAAGAGTAGACTACAATGCCGGCTGTTCTGACTCACAGACTGTAAGTACGTTTTTTATATATAAAGAATTTGCCACTGACGATTCAAACGCGAGTTTTGAGCAGTGTAGTGTAGCGCTTGTTTTGTCATTTCTCCGATCACAAATGCAGACATGGTTTATGTATACACGGCGCGATGCAACGCAACGCGTAAAAAGACAGTATAAGTCATTATAATCTGTAATTATGTCCCCACTGG
>NW_015558637.1:800825-802863 GCF_001515605.1 Sinocyclocheilus anshuiensis
TAACATTTCCATCACACGCTTGAGGTATTCGGCCAATCACAACGCACTGGATAGCTGGCCAATCAGAGCACACTTCACTTTTCAGACCGATGAGCTTTGTAAAAATCTACGCGTTTCAAAAAGGCGGGCATAGAGGAGAAACAATAATGTACAGTATGTGGAAAATAATGTGTTTTTTGAACCTTAAACCGCATAAACACATTTCATTACACCAAATACACAAAATAATGTTATTTTTAGCAACATCATATGACTCCTTTAAAATTCTCCCTCTATAGGCAGCAGTGCAACACTCACCTGTCTGCACATGAGCGCCAGTCTTTCTTTTAACTGTGAAAGCTCTGCTCTCTGTCTCTCTATCTCTCCCTCTCTCTGTCTGTCAATCTCGCCATCATCCAAGATGGAGGAGGGGCCGTTCGGGAGCCGCTGTGTGAAAAACAGAGGAACATGAGAAAAAAAGATTGAAAAGATTCAAAACATTATCCAAATAGTTCGGACTCACCTCCTTTCCATTGTCCAAACCCCGTTCTCTCCTTTTAATCTGATCCCGTAAAGACAGAACCTAAGTGTAGCGAACAAATCTAAGCATGCAAGACCAGCGTGCCACATAAAGAGAGAAAAGGAGGTACAGACATATGTTGCAAACGTATGATGTTTACCTCATTTGTGGATGCTTCCAGCTCTTCCTCTAGAACGGCAACTCTCTCTAAAGCCACACGCAATCTCTCACGCACCTGAGGGAGAGAAGAACAATAGACAATGAATCAACAGGGAGAACCTGTCCAAAAAAACATCACCTCTATGAAGAGACGCAGTAATTCTGTAGATGTCTGACTGTTTAAACACTGATATCAGCTTTAACAACTTCTTAATGAACTCATAAAGTGCAATATGAGAAGGTGTCCTGCTTCACTGATAGCTGTGCTTTAAAACAGAATTATTAGGTGTTTTGAAGGGACCAAATGAAACTACCTTTGCATCAGAGAAATAATGGCTTAGATTTTGTTATTTCCCTTCACACAAAGCTATTGTATAGCTTAAGAAGACTTTAAATACAGCATATGAGTCATATGGGCTATTTTTGTGATACTTTTATGGTGCTTTTCATCATTTCTGAAGCTTTAGGCCACTGTGTTTTCATTATGAGCAGGATTAACCAGAAAAACACAATGAAAACAGAAACCAAACGACAGCTGTGGTCACAAAAAAAAATCAGATATTTGGATTTATCATCATGCCAAAATATTGTAGGACAGGAGAGAGTAGGGAAGGGCTGCTGACCTTTTCGTCCAGGGCTTTATGGTGTTCGAACAGGGACTTGAGGGCCTTGAGCACCTCCACCTCGCTGGAGACTCCAGCAGGAGACTGAGCCTGCCTCTTCACCACAGTCATCCTCAGAGAACGCTCATGACGAGACACCAGACACTCCAGATGCTCCAGCAGCAGCTAGATGGCACAGGAAAGAAACAGAGAAAGTAAGAATTTAAATTGGGAGACGGGGGATAGTTATTACCCCTTTCTTTACTCTAGTGAACATTTGCCATAGTAGGATTGACTCCCAGAGAACAGTCTTAGGGGAGTCACATACATTACCATTCAAAATTTTGGGGTCAGGGAGATTTTTTTATGTTTTTAAGTCCTTTATGCTCAAAGGCTCAAGGCTGTATTTATTTGATCAAAATTACAGTAAAAACAGTAATATTGCAAAATATTATAAGATCTTAAACCGTATTTCACATTTAAAATAATTTATTCCTGTGATGCCAAAGCTGAATTGTCTTCAGTCTTCAGTCTTCAGTGTCACATGATCCTTCAGAAATCATTCTAATATGCTGATTTGCTGCTCAAGAATAATTTCTAATCATTATTAATGTTGAAAACAGCTGTGCTGCTTAAAGGGTTAGTTCACCCAAAAATTAAAATTCTGTCATTAATTACTCACCCTCGTGTTGTTCGAAAGCCGGAAGACTTTCATTCATCTTCGGAACACAATTTAAGATATTTTTGATGAAATCTGAGGGCTCTCTGACCCTCCCAT
>NW_015558637.1:802993-840391 GCF_001515605.1 Sinocyclocheilus anshuiensis
AATGACAGAATTTTCATTTTTGGGTGAACTAACCCTTTAATATATTTGTGGAAACCGTGATACACTTTCTTTGATGATTCTTTGTTGATCTGATTTGATTAATTCTTTGATGAATAAAAAATTCAAAAGAACAGCATTTTTCTTAAAATAGAAATCTTTTTGGAACATTATAAATGTCTTTACTGTAATTTTATATCAATTTAATTCATCCTTGCTGAATAAAAGTAGAATTTTCTTTTCCAAAAAAAAAAAAAAGTCTCAAACCTCAAAAGGTCAACAAAGAGGCTACAAAAAAGACTGAATATTTCCACCATTATTCCCAGGACAAATAGTCTGTTCACTGAACACAAGTTGAACTTTTGTGATAACATGCTACCACAATAGTAACATAAAGGTAAATTGGAATGAAAAAAGTAAATGAAAATTTTAATTTGATGCATCGAAGAGTTTTGAACTAGCTACAGAAAACATCCATTTATGTCACTGTACTTCTGACTCTAGTTACTGAGACAAAGCCTTTGTGAAAACTAGTCTATATATGGTAATAGATATTTATGGTAAGAGTGGGATATTGCACCCCAGCCAAAACTTTTCATCAAAAACAAACACCCTAAACACAAAACCACAAACACAGGCAGGGGATATAAAGAGGATGTGATGTCTGTTTCACACGCACAGATTATGGTTATGGAGTTACTGACCCGTGTATTGTTCCTCTCCGCCTTGAGCTCAGCAATCTCCTCCTCTCTCTCCAGCAGCTGCTCCCGACATACATTCAGCTCTTTGGTCAACACTGCAAACTCCTGCTCACACACACAAACACACACACAACAGAAAATGAACTCTGTTCTGATCTTTACAGGCTCCTAGCAATCAACACAAATAAAGCAAAGAGTGTGTATCCAGTGCTGTGGTCAGCCTGAAATATATTTACGGATCACTCAAACCACACACACATAATGTAGAAATAAACACATACACCACATACATGTGTCCACCGTGTAGTCTGGGCTTCAGACAGCCTGCCCACGGACCGCCCACAGACTCACTGACCGTCTGAGACACGGTGCATACACACAACTGAAACATACACTTTCTCAATCTGGCAAGCTCTAATCTGATTGGCTGACTTCACACCATTTCACCAGGTGTAAGAGCCCACAGGGTTTATTATCAGTCTGTCTGAAAAGTTGTGTTTGCAGGCTGATACAAGAAGTTCAGCTGTTTTGAAGATGAAAATAATCACTGGATTTGCCTAGGTTTGATAGGTTAGTGATTTCAAAACCTTGAAAGATACTCTATATATATATATATATATATATATATATCCGCCAGTGTTCCCTTATGAAAAAGAAGTTTATTCAAGTGTGCTGTTAGTATACTTCTTTTAAACTAAAAATAGGAAAGTACACTTTTAGTCTGCTTTTTTTATGTACTTCTCAGAAATGGGCTTTATGTACTTCTCAGAAATATACTAAAATGACATTTAAGTATACTTGACTTATACTGAGGAAAAAGTCTAAATATATTTGAGCTATACTTGTGAATCCGTGTTTTCGTTGTTATACGGTAGGGGGCGCTAGTACACATGTTCTGTACAGAATTTCCAAAAAAACACAAGTGAAGAAGAAACTGAAACAACAGATGCTTCCACATGTATTCTAACACGATCATCAGACATAAAACAGCATCAAAACTGTGTAACCTTATGGAATAAAATGTAGACCGATGAAGAGGTAATAATGACCGTCAAGCTTTGGGGTGTTGATCGACGCCATCTACGTTTTGATTATCATTCTGAATCCAATTCATAGTCTTTTTTTCAGCTTTTAGTTCAAAATGTTGTTTATTTGTTTATTTTTTATTCATGAAACTTACCCACATACAAGTGTTTAAAAAAAGAAACTACTGTTATACTTAAAGTATATTTAAAAGTATACTTTTATATACTAGAAAGTGGGCCAATTTAGTCCCAAGGAGTATTGAAATAGTACACTTACTACTAGTACACTGATATTTGTATACTTACTACATAAAGTATACTTAAAAATATACTTGAACTTTACTTAAGTACACTTAATAAACTAAACTTGAAGTATACTACATTTTGGTAAGGGTTGTTATTGTTAACTAAAACTATAAAAAATGTTGTTGATGAAATCAAGCTAAAATAAAATAAAATAAAATATAAATATTAGATGAAAATCTTACAACATACTGCTATTCAGCACAGTTCAACAGTTTGGGCAGTTTGGTGGTTGATAACCACTGGTTTAAATTAAATTTCTTAAAAAAAATTTTCATCTATAAATCTAATTTATTCAGATAGGATACACAAGAAAATTAGGCATTTACACTCTATGTATAAAGAATTTAATGATCATCAAAAGTTAAAATGTATTACTGTCGACCATCAGACGACAGCAGATGAAAAAACGTTGTTACAAAAGTGTAGAGAAAGATTATTAAATTATTGCACATTTGCATTGAGTTCAGAGTTCGTTTGGACTTCCCATGTGTTTTGTTGCAGTTATGTTTTTGTTATAGCCTACTACAGCATGTGTGAGCAGTGTTGCAAAAATTCAGCTCTTTGCCTCTTTTTATATACATTTTGCAAACAAACTGCCGAATCCAACAACTGAATGTGTTAATACATTAACTTAAAAAACATGAGATTATGCAAATTACTGACACTGAACTATTTCATTTATTGACATCGCAGCATCATTTCATCAGTAATACAAGGCTGTTGATTAGTTACCGAGTTAACAGAGGCTGGTATCATAAATGCCCAAACGTTGGTATCGTACAACCAACCCGCGTTTGTGTGCGTGTGGGACTGAATCAGAGTTTGTTACTTTTATTGCTTCTGTGTGAACAGCGGACAAAGTCCACATTCTGAACACTCCAATGAGCAACTCTCGGGTGTAAGGTCTTCATAGCACCATGTTGTGTAAGATGACATATGGCCTCACACGGCTGCCACTGCGAGCCTAAAGCCACACCATCTTTTTCCAGCCGCCTATATGTGATCGGGTACCTTCCTCAAGAATCACGCATGACACAGCTTCCCTGTCTTACGCAGACAAAATTGCTATTGCATGTGTAATTATGTACTTTGTGTGTCCACTTACTTAAATGCACAGCAGATGTTGGGATTTTTATTAGATGATGCTGAATATGTTTGCGAGATGACGTAAAGAACCACTAATAACTTAACCTAAAAGTGAATCAAATCCCGGATCAATCAAGTCAGCGACTCAAGAAAAACATAAGGCGATTTGAATCCGAGACAATCTTACTAAGCAATCACATTCCCTCCGCAATGCAAACCAAACCCCAATCAAAAGGCCTTTAACAAGCAAAGCACCAATCACGTTGCATGTACCTTCTGAGCTCAAATCGGCCAATCATGTTTCCTTTCCTTCATGATGAATGTGTTTGGTGGGTCACGTCTCCATCCTGTCTATATCTAACTGCTTCACTTTCTGCCAACATGCAAAAATAGGGGAAAGAAGCTGGAGCAAGGAGGAGGAGAGGAAAGGAGGAGTGGGGGGGCTGAGCTTAGGAGTGGTATAGTGGTACACAGATGGTAACTCAGTGGGCCCATAGGACTTTGGCATTCTGGAAATGTACCTTGCTGAGATTGGACTAGAATTATGTTTGGCAAAAGTATGCCAAACACAACTGCGTGACAATGTCCTGCCTTATTTCTCTCTCATTCAAGCTCCCACTACGGCTCCACTGACACAAAGGACCTCAACAATGGCTTTACATCCTCTTTTTCAGCTTTTGTCTCTTTCTCAATTCGTTTTTCTCTCATACGCCCAACACTGATGGGATGCGCCGACTGAACCCTGCTTAATGTATCACTGCTCTGAATATGTGTCTGCTTATTTCAGAGTGTTTGCATATGTTTGTGTGTGAAAGATAGCGATATATTGATTCTCCCTCTCTCTGTGTTGCTATGCCCCTTAAATATCCAGTCATTCCCATATTTCAAGCCATATGTTGGTGGCAGTCGGTCCCAAAATGTTTCCAGTGATACAGACGTTGATCTTTAATTGGTAGACAAATATGGTGTTAGAACTGTATAAAAAGGAATAAGTTCACAAATACAGAATCATAAATCTAATTCACATGAACAAAACATGATTCATAAACATACAAATGCTCTGACAAATTGTTCAATGTTTTTGCATTTAATAATTTATTGTTCAATCTGCATTTGCAAATTGCCACACATTTGTGGGTCGCCTTGGAATTGTGACTTTTCTGACAGGTTTTGATTCACAAATTCATTCTTACAAGTATATTTTCTTTAGACGTCAAAAATTATTTTTGTTAAAAAGGTATTTTGTTTTATTTACCTGTACAACAAGACAAAACGGATGATGACGGAAAAGACTTTTAACAATACAGTTAAGTTCAACTCTGTGACTCAATGCTGTCTGTCTCTTCTGTACAAAGTGCTTTAATGGAAAAGGAGTGATGTTATGCTGAAATTAAATCCACACATTATGCAAAGAGCAACTTTTTTTTCTCTCTCCACTAGGAACATAGAGGTCCAGAGAGTTTGGGATATTAGAAGCGACTCCTTTATTTTGTACACACAACATAACTTAGAGGATTCACTTTACTACAAATCAAAGTGGTTGTCACTCTCCAAATTTTGCAGTGTACGTATATGTCTTTGAGCACTAAATATAATGTGACAGGCAGCAAGGATGCCAGCAACGAAGTGAGTGACTTAAATCACTAAACTAAAAGTATTACTTTTAATTTTGTTTCTGTGTAATTGTAACATTTAAACATGGCACAACTCTCCCATAAAAAGACATACTGCAGAGAAAAGATTACTTGGGTCACCTTACTTGAGTCAATCATTTGTGAAATGTATACATGAACACAAATCTAAGGTGACAACCATAATGTGAAGATTTGTAAATGCAGATCCAAAAATCTATTTGTAATATAAAATAATTTGAAAAACTCATGAACACATTTTGTGAATTTGAATAAAGTTATGCATTTGTGAATATATTCATTTTAATACTGTTCTGACCCCATATACAACTGCAATGCCTGACAGATTTATCCACTGGCCAAGCTCATTACCTCACCTTAAGCTGCTATGATGTCATTAAAGGATTCAAAGTCATTATTTGACAAAATCTACAAATGAAACAACAAAAGATTCAAAAGATTATACTCTTCAACAATCAAAAATATATTGTCCCACCTTGCCTAAAACAAGTCACAGAATCATAGATAAGCATATAATCTCAAAAATATATGTAGAACACCTTAAATTAGATCAGAGGAGACAAAACAGTTCAAGACCTGAAAAGAAAAGCCCACAGCAATATAGAAGATAAAGATTAGCTTAAATGTCAGCCAAATCAGACAGATATAATTACAGACTGCCCAATGCAAACAAAGGACATGACACTAACCAGACAAGCTTAGTTCTGACTCTTTCAAATTCTTTACATCTGTCTGTGTGTGACATTACTTATACTTCACTGGCAGCTCATCATCAGACATGGTTCATCTCAGTGACCTGTTTTTCCATGCAAACTTTTCAGTCCAAATTCTTAAGGGAATATTCCAGGTTCAATCCAAGTTAATGGATAAGCTCTGTGTTACGTGCACCCAGATTATCAGTGATTATTCAGCAAAAGCCAGCTCCATAACCTCCAAGACCTCAAGACCTTTAACAGCTCCAGAGCTTTTGTTAAAACTACAGATTGTGCATTTTCATATTCCCGTCCACAGACAGTCAGGTCCATAGAGGCGACGTCAAAATCAAAAGTGCATTATGGGTGTTGAACTTCTTGGCAAAAGGGAACATCAGCACTTTTTCTCTAGTCATGTATCACAGATTTTAAAAATGTTTCGCATTTCTACTGCATAAACAGCCAAGTTTTATTAAAAGCCATCTTTCCAGCAGTAATTCCCCCTTTAAGCTCAAATGACAGCATTTGTGTCATAATTATCACCAAAATAATTATATATAAAAAAAACTGTTTCAGCCCTTATCTTAAAAAAAATAATTGTTATGGTGTGGCCCATATCCAATTTGTGAGCAAAATAGTTTTAATAAGAATCCTCGTGAATTTTGCACAAGGGTGAAAAACATGAATGCAGATTTTGCTCATTTTCAGGTTGGTCACGTGCATTCGCTGTGCTGACCAAACAGGAAGCTGCTTGATTAGAAAGTGACTTCTGTGCGAACTGTGCTTTATACATAGCTAGGCTACTGACAACAGACAATGGACCTTTTTTGCCCCCAAAATGTAGCTATTTTAGCAAGAAACTTGCAATGGAAGACAACAGGACCAATTTTAAAGCTATAATTTTGCGAAAGCACTTACATCAATTCCTCTGTTAAAACTTGTGTATTACTTGATCAGTACTGTAAATCTATTTAAATCATATTTTTTGTAGACATTTGTTTGTTTGTGATGTTGTGCTGTCATGGGAACATTGTAAAATTGGATATAACTTAAGACTTTTCATACTAAAATCATGTTAACTCAAACACTCATTAAATCAATTGTGCACATCTTGTGTTTTTGTGTTTCTTTAAAAAAATTATAAATAAGTATTTTAATGTTTACAGATTGGCCCCGTTTGCTTCCATTGTAAGTGCCTCACTAAGTTTTTGCTTAGTTTTTTTTAATAAAAGAAGCAGAAATAATTTTTTTGTAGTAATCAATATTATGCCACAAATGCTGTCATTTGAGCATACATGTAACTTTGACTGACCCCCAGGTATTCCTTTAAAACATGTTACTCCTTTAAAACGTCTGCAAAATGACTAAATGTAAATGTAAATGTAAATGTACTCCAAACGAAGATGATATTTATGATTTTAAATTACAGGAGCACAATAAATCAATATAATTACGAATATTCACATTATGAATCTCTTGCAACTTCAAATAATGTTTTAAACACACATACAGGACCCCTTATGCGTACCTGTGGCAGTGCGATGGAGAGTTGTCTCTGTAGCGAGTCCTTCTCGTGACCCAGCTCTCGCAGACGTAGCTGTGCCGTGCCGAGACTCTCCTGGGTCTCTCTGAGACTCTCTAGCAGCCGCTCTCTCACAAAAAGAGGAATTTGCGAGGATCACAGTGTGGGACCGCGAATCTGACTGTGTTTGCGTGCCTGAGAGCCTACGGCACACAGATAAACAACTTGTCATTCATATGCAGGTGTTTAGGATGGTGCAGCATGTGGTCTAAGAACGTGCGCCTTAACAGTCTGCAATGTGTGTGGGAATGTGAGTATTGCAGATATGTTATATTATGCGTGCATTTGTTCTCTCTTTCTTTTCCTCTATATCCTGTCCCTCAGTTAGTGTCTGTTTGAATTCACCCTCTATTCAAGCTTTCTTGGAGGAATCTCCTAATTGCTGTGCTCTTCTTCAAGGGTGGACATGTACTGTCAGAGCTGTCTTCTTGACAATGAGTTTATTATCCACAGCTTTTACTTTATTTTTTCCTCAGCGCTCAGGTAGATTCATGAGTTGTGTTGCTATTTCCTGAATGGCTTCAAGGCTCCTGATTGGCTCTTAGTATGTGCTGTTCAAAATCCTTGGCTTGGGTGCGTTTGGGTGGAGCAGCAGGACGTGGTCTCAGGTGGGACAAAAGTGGCAAGAGAAAGTAGGAGGGGAAAGTCACTGGGTCACAGGGACTGGATTGGGTAAAAGGAAGGGTGGGCATGGAGGAGAGTCTTCTACCCAATGGGTTCGAACTTCAAGTAAAGGAGAGCTGAAGAGGAAAATAAAGGAGAGTGACATTAACACAAATGGTCAAAGCTGGGCAAGACATGAAGAAATAAAGCATTATACATCAAATCCAGTGAATTCATAGTCTCTGAGTAAACCATTTTAAAACAGCAAGTTTCCCAGTAGACTGTTTTACAATAGCACTTTTATTGACTCTTGGGATACCATCACAAAAAAAGGGAATAGGGGGACAGTACACATGGAGAAAATAACACAATAAACAAAACCAAAAAGGCTTCGGACAGAAAGAGGTGAAACACAACTGTTATGATATCTTACTTTTGCAATTACTAATAAAACATGCTTTCAATGCAGACATTTAATGCATTAAATGTTGTAATACAAGTTGTCATAGCACTGGGATAGATAAGTGGGGAATGATCTGTGCTGTTGGGTTACTGTTGACTGTCATTTAAAGCTTTAAAACATATTATGATTAAAGACACTAAATAAAAAACAGTAATGCTTAAAAGTAATATGCCCATCTTGACAGTGACATCATTTACATGCACATAACTTTCTGATTCAGGTAAGCCTTTATTCTGAAAACAGATTTCCATATGCTCCAGAAATAGTGACATATCAGCATATCCTGAACATTTTTCTGTTTGCTTGAGCCATTTATAGTGCACCATGCATTTTAGTCATTTTGAAGAGTAATTTAATCAGCTCATGAAATATCGTTCATATCCCAACACAGGAGCTATGATTTGCGAAATATAAGTCACGAGACTCTTACAAATATAAGCCATGATTATTCTTTCAATTTTATTTAATCTTCATTAGAAAAGAAAAAGTGTTTAATTTCTCTGAGATTTTGAGTTGTTTATATCTGATATCACAAATTACCTTTGCTTGGACGTAGATAAAAAAGAATGTACAGTTAAAGTCGATATTCCGAATATGACCCACAAATCTTAATAATACAAGCATATGCTATCTAATTAAGATTTCCAGAAACCAAAACACTGGATTAATCTGGTTATGGCGATCAATGTGTTGGCATGACCCTTGCATAATCACAATATGACCAAATTCTGATTCACATCAGAATATTCCTGTGCATGTAAAAGCACTGAGTGAGAGACATGGAGTTAGCACTGAAATCACTCGGCTCTTCGACACAGGACTCAGCACTAGATGGTGGCAGACACATTGGGGAGCATCAAACTAAAAATAACATTGTAACCATCGGGTTTCCCCGTCACAGAAATCTGGGAATAGCATGAAAGAGCGTCCTGTTCCAGTGAATGTCGACACAGGAATTTGGACGAATCAATAGAGCAGTGATTCCTCGCACAGGCCACAAATCGTGCTAAATACTCCCTGTCTTGAATGTTAACGACGTCGAGGCGAATAAACACAATGTATCCGCCTCGTTTCCGCGACTGTCATGCAGAACATTCAAATCTACACCCAGTTCCATTTGTTTTGTCTCTCTGTCTGCCCGTCTGTCCGTCCGTCCGTCTCTCTGGCTCCCTCCCTCTTTCTCCGACACACACCTATTTCAAATTCCCTTCAACACAGACCGCAGCCGATTCCTAATAGCACAACGCACGGCTTTTATTTTCCGTTCGCCTTTACGGTATATTTGCTTCTCTAAACAGGCTCTGTAAAGCACATTAGTCAAGAGGCTAATGGATGCGCATGATGTACGGAAATGAAATTCATGGTGTGTAACGATCATGTAGCCGGGCAGCGCTTTTTGTGTTTCCGTGGACGCTGTCGACACGCAGTAAGGAAGAAACGGGTGGATGCTGCTGATCTTGTTTATTCCGTACTAACATGAATGGCTCGATGAAAAGAATAAAAAAATAAGCACCGCTCCGTTCGCAATTCGCCCAAACGCCGCTCAGCGTTCTAGTGTAAACTGGGCTGGTTGACGTATTCCTCTGCCGCTCGCTCCACCATGATATATGTGCCGTCTCTCTTCTGCAGATAAGCGACAGGACATGCCGTCGAAAGGAAATGATTACATTTTAACTAGTCTAACGAACAACTAATCGTGTCATTTCTTCAAATGTTGCTGTTTTATTCTCTTCCTCCCATCCTTTCGCCTCGCCCCCTCCTCCAAAGTCCTCCATCCCCCTCCTCATCTCCACAGCTGGGCGATATCACAAACACAGACATGCATATCTAAGAAAATACATGCGATGCTGAAATATGCACCGCTCACCGTTGTCATCGTCGAGAGTAACCGCTAGACATCATCATAATCATCATCATTTCATCCCTGTCGACCCCATCGGAGCGCAGCGCTTTCGGGTGCCGAATTCGCCCAGTTATCAGCCTCCCCCCTTCCTCTTCCTCACACATGTAACGACGGCACCAAGCGAGCAAACGTTACACCTAGCCACAGACAACCCCAGTCTCTCTCTCTCTCTTTCTCTTTCCCTCCCTCCTCTAATTAAGATGCTCCTGTGGGCATGCTACCTGCATTACTGTCTAAGCGCTCTTCCCTCCACTCACTCCTCAGAGAGGGAAGCTAAATTGTCTGCTGTTCACACAGGTTATGCCTTGAAGAGAAAAATCCATTCCTGGGCCAATCTCTTTGAAGACACTGCAATCAATGAAATCTATTCTAGCAAGATTTCTACTAAACTATTAGATATATTACATGGTTAAAACATTTTTTTCTCTGATGTGGCCTCGATACGTTGATAATGATGGTCCTAGAAATGTATTTGCCCAACATGAGGAATTAAAAGTGATGAATCTGTCATTACTCACTCATTACTCACTCATTCCAAACCTACTTGCTGTTATTTTTAAATGTGCACTGTAACTTTTTTTGTTCAAAATTTACGAAATTATATGATAAGACTGAGTACAGCATGAATCCATCTTCCAAAACGTGTTTTTGTCTTGTCCTGAATCACCATGGTATGCCTATAACAAGTGTTTATATTCTGACTATTTTAGACCACTGTGGAGTAGCCCAGTACCTGTGTGACTCGTACATAAATTGAGAGAAGCAGCTAAGGCTACAATGTTCCTCCACAAGACAAGACGCATGCAGTTTTGTTTATTACCCGGGAGAGCAACAAAAGTTACATAGTGTATCTTTAAGTCAGGAGTGTGTGTCTAAACCTGTTACTGGAGGGCCAGTGTCCAGCACAGTTTAGCTCCAACCTCAATTAAACAAATTAAGGTCTTCAGACTCACTAGAAACAGAGATTGTCTTCTTATTGGGAGATAAGAGGGTCTGTATTACGTACCATTAGAAAAGCGTAATGGCTAATCACTTGGATCACGTGAGGTACCTCAGCCAGTCATACAATGGCAGTGAGGACAATGGCCGGCTTTCACAGTTCTTCGACGGTCAGTTACAGTTTACATTGCATAGTAATAAAAGAGCGTGAATTGCTGGTCACTTACTGGTCACTGCAATTTAAGATTAGGTTTTATTCTGTTCATTTAAAAAAAACAGCATGATTGGGCATACATAAAACTGATACTAGTCACTAAAAATGTAATTTTTTGGTTGAAATCTGGAAGCCATAGAAAGGATATCTTTTATTTGAAACATTCACGCCTGCTTCACCACCACAGCCAGCACAAACGCGATCTGTTTCTAGGGCAGCTGTAACAGTGATATCATGTCTGTAAATGTACGGTCCAGCACCTTTCCTCACATAAGAGGATGAACGTGTTATTTTAAGAGCGATGCACGAGCATTCATGGGCAAATGGTCCAAATAGTTCAGCGCTGGCTGGGTACCACTAAGAACTTCATCAGTCGGTCCGCTCTTGCTCTCTCTGTGTCGCCACATCCCCTCCCTCTACCGGCTGTTTTCAGTATTGCGCCTCTCAAACCATCCGCACTAGTTAACAATTATCACGTCATTTTTTCAGCGTTTCATTGCATCATCACTGAAGTGCGGCTTTTATTGGGTTTTAAAATGTTAATTTGACGATAACGGTGTTTAGAGTAAAATAATATTTTGCATCTAGGCTACTCCTTTTCGAAATCCGCTTGTCCACGTAATAATTTTCTAGCAAAACTCTATGAACCAAAATGTTTATTAAAAATCTCTATTTAAATATAGGCTACCCAGCAAACAGGGGACGTCCCCCGGACGTTCCGAACGTCCGTTTAGGTCCGCAGTACGTCCGCTTTGTAACGTTTGCGAACGTCCGTTTCTTCCCTCATCTGCCATTTCCATTACAACACTTGAAAAATACAGTCGCCCATGCGTGGCCTTTTATCATCAGGCCTGACACCTTGTAACTCAGACAAAGAGTTGACAAAATGAAACTAAAATATAAACCCATATTGGATTTTAAAGGGTAGGCTATTATTCCTTAAAACAAAATCCCTTTTTTTAACTGCGATATTAGAATGAAAAATGCAAAAATGACGTCCGGGGGACGTTCGCAGAGGCCATTTGGAGGACGTCCTGGGGACCTTTTTTGTTAGCTGGGTACACATTTTCCAAGAACACACTTGAGTAGCCTATTACACGAGTGGTCAAATTGGTGCAAATATAAAGTATATATTATATAAAGACTTAATGATGCTCGACGTTTAATAGAAATCTCCGTCAGCTCTGCACAGTATGTTCCTCTAGTGCATCTTAAATTGTCTTTTGTCACATCTAGCATAGCTAGCTAACCGTTAAACATCTTACAGACATTTTAAACAAAACACAGGATTTTTACATTTATAATTAGGCTAGGCTATAAGCTATTTTCCCGTCCGATATCTGAAAGCGCACGAGTGTGCAAGGCCATTCCTTTCACAGACTATTTCTGTGCGTTTGTTCATATTTAGCGCACACTAACTTACTATAACAACGAACTAACTTATGTTTAGCTACTGAAACATCTGAAAATGCAGTCGAAACATTTATATTTAAAAAAGTAAAAATAGTAGCCTATTTTGTAACACCACCAGGCTTACTTTGACTGCATTTGGAAAGGGTTCAAACTCTGCTCAGACACCCTATAACTCGTTCGGTGGAGAAAACCTTTCTTCTACAAAAATGCAAATAATTTGTGATGTAGCCTATATTTTATATCTAGTCATGAGATAATCATAATAAGAAGCTTGCCTTGACGTAAGAAGAAGTATGAAGTAGTGCGTGCGCTTGAGGAAAACCAAATTACCCGCGACGCGACTTGAGCCGAGGAGCCCCTTTCAGTGGCGGAGGCCACAGACATAAATGCTGCAAGCCAATAAAAAACAGACACCGGTGACTTCTCCACCAATAAACCAGGCGACAAGGAGGGCTTCTGCATTGATAAACGCCAATAAAACGGGGGGAGAGCAGGGGGGAGCTATGAGAAGAAAGGGGTGACGTAATGTGTTTTTAGAGGATGATGTCATCGTTGTGCACTAGGAGAGGATTTAAAGACACAGTTGTGCCGTGGTATAACTTGCAGCTGGAGCAAGTGCTGCATAAGAACAAAGTGGGGGATGTCTGCTTTGAAAAGCTTCAACTGATATTTCTAAGCCTTTCTACTTTTTCTAGTTTTTTACTTCTCATTTTGAGAACCCCCAAAGCACGGCAGGACTTCATATGCCATTTTCACATACCATACCCAAATATACCAAGGTGTCAAAATTGATGTGTGTCTTAAGCATAACACTACTCTAATGCATTACAATGTGTCTGTAACTTGCATAGCTAGTACTAGCATCTCTACCCATGCACAGCCGGACACCATGGCAACAGAGGCAACATGGTGTTTATCAGAGTGTCTTTTGGAGCTGCATCATCAGAGCCTTCCAAGCCAGTGAGCACTTAGGAAAAGAGATAAGGAGAGTACACTGCTGAGGTACCCTAGTTCTCATGGGTTCAAGAAAAGTTCAGGATGAGCAGCTGGTCACAACAAACCCTCCAATTTAAGAAAACCCTATAAGCAATATTGCATTACAATAACTTGTCAATTTTTTATGGATAGTTTACCCCCACATTTACAGTTTTGTCATCTTTTGCTCAGCCTCATTTTGTTCCATATCTGTATAACTTTATTTTCTTCTGTGGAACACAAAAGAAGATATTTTGAAGCAAGCTGGTAACCAAATAGTTTTGGTTACTATTGATTTCCATCAAAATGACCAAAAAAGCGAACATTTTTCAAATGAGCTTTTATATTCCACAAAACATGGAAATGATGAGTGTTTTCTTTTTTTTACTATTCCTTTAAGAGGTAAAAAATAAAGGTTCTTTATTGGCATGATTCCATGAAGAACATTTAAACATTCATGGAATCTTTCAATTCCACAAAATGTTCTTTACAGGCTCTTAAAAATAAAGGTTCTTGGTATTTATGGTTCCATGAAGAAACTTTAATATCCATGGAACATTTCCAATTCACAAATGGTTCTTTATATTGGAAAAAAGTTATTCTACACTCTTTAAAATAAAGATTATTTATTGGCATCTATGGTTCCATGAAGAACCTTTAACATTCATGGAACATTTCCATTCCTCAAGAGGGTATTAAAATATTCTTCACACTAAAAATGGTTCACAGAAAGATTATTTGGGGAAACAAACAAAAAAAATTTCCCCTTTTGGAACTTTTATATTTAATAGAGCACAGATGTCAATTTATGTGGTGCTCCAGAACCCAAACAGCAGATTCATGACCATTGTGCTTTTTTATCATTTAAACAGTTTAATAGAATTCTGTATGTTAGGTTCTTCTTGGCACACAATACCCCTGTCTCAATGTCCTGTAAATCGCTCTAGAGATGACAATCACAGTGGGAGACTGTCGTCTGTCCCTGTGAACTCAGCACATTTAGTTTCTGTGTGTGTGGTGGTGGCCTGAAGTGCAGAACAGTTCGGTTCCGTCACACAATAGCAAAGTGATAACCCCAAAATCACCTGAGCATTATCAGAAAGTACATCGGGACCAATGTTTTATGCTCAGGCTGCAATCCATTGTCTGCAGTTTCACCGCTGTCAGACCGTACAGCTCAGAGAGTGATAAATACTGCACGCATAATGGTGCAGAAGCAGCAGAAATGTCTCATATGTGGATATCGTGATTTAGGAGATGACAAGACAACCAAGTATGTTTGGCACAGAGCTAGTGCTGTGGGAAGTTTTATGAGCTCTTAGCTCCCTCTCCTGTCCATAAAGGCTATTGCAATATGGCCCAGATACAAACACTGGAGGTGCTGTAGTGTTGAATAATAGTGCTGTGTTAACTGCTTGGTTGTCTCTTATCATCACTCACAGGCTGAGAAAGGACAGGCGGAGGGAAAGATCAAGGGGTAGAGATGTAGGAAATGTGAATGAGAGAACGTCAAGAGAGAGTATCACATACCTGGTTGTCCAATAAGAAATTAGCTATATTGTGCAATTCTAATGGTCGCTATCCTTCACAAGAACCGCATACATCTGCTTTAGATCTGCTTCTGCTGAAACTACAGGACAAAAAGTTAAGATTTTAAAGGGATAGGTCGCCTAAAAATAAGAATTATGTCATCATTTACTCACCCTCATGTTGTTCCAAACATGTATGACTGATTGACTTCGGTGAAACACAAAACGTCAGCTTTGTGCACCATTCACTTTCATTGTATGGAAAAACAAAGGAGAGTAAATGATGGGAAAAAATTCTTTTTTTTTTTTTGGTGGACGAATCCATTAAAAAACCTGAAAAACTTGATAGCGGTTTATGCAGATATAGAGGGTGAGAGTGGAAAAAAAAGCAAAGAAATCACTGGTAGGGGCCTAACATAAGCAAATGAGAGAAACAGGATGTGGAAACCAGACAGTCAGTGCTCCAGAGACACAGTAAAATACCTACTGACTTCATAAGTGTTGGCATCAAAAAAAGTAGGCATTATGAAAAGTGGATGATTCAGCAGCAATCAGCCCACTCGGTGATGCAAATGACTCGAACAGAAGCCCTCTTTCACACTATCCAAAGCAAGTACTAATTTCATCAGACTCTTCCCACAGTCTCTGAGTCATCTATCTTTCTTGGCTCTTTATTTCATTCCTCTTGTCTTCTTGTCTTTTACAAGCTACAGAATTCAACAAATAATTCCTTCCTCTGTTTGCTGGTTAACAGAGTTCCCTGCCCTTGTGAAATGACACCAAACTGAAGCAAAACCTGACTTTGTATGTCACAAAGGGAAATTAAATGAATTAAATGCATGAAAACAAATATGAGGGTTGGTTTTTGTAACAAGTTACTTTTGAGGTCAGCATGATATCATAATTAACTTTCTTAATACACTTATTTTTGATTCATCTCACTCATTATTGTTCAGTATTACTTTAGTATTTAATTATTATTTATTAACTTTTGAATCAGTTATTATAGTATCATTGAGATAGCCTACTATTATAGTTTTTATTAATATCTTACATTTTTATACATTTTCTATCTTTCCATTTAAGTTTTAATTTTTTTTTCTTTTTTGTCCAAAACAACACTGGACCTCACTGGCTTTCATTGTATGTAAAACAAACAAATAAACAGATAAATACATTCAAAATATCCTTTTATGTTCCACAGCAAGATGAAAAGTCATAGATTTTGAAAAATATGATGGCAAGCAAATGATGAAATTTTAATTTTTTGGGTGAACTATCCTTTTTAAAAATCTCTAGGAGCAAAAGCCCTCAAGTAAACAATCCCGGTGAGAACAGATAAATATGTGGACAGCACTTAATTTCAGATTGCTGTACTGATGCTTGAGTGGAGGGACATTATTTACATATCTATAGTAGCATCACTAGAGAGTGTAAGTGAAAGGTGACAGCTGCAGCAGAAGAGGTGGAGCAATGAGGTCACTGGGGTTAGGCAGTGTCTGACAGAATTGGAATGGAATTTACAGCAAGTATGTGCCATGTGGCAAGGAGTGCGAGCAAATGACACTCAACACAGATTGGTGAATACTTCAGAACAATGCCGCTGTCACAACGAGTTTTCACAGACATGGAAAAAAAAAATCTAATTGATTTATTGAAAGAGAAATGCAGAACAGCACTAACTGGCATTTGGAGCCAAGGGATTAGTTTAGTTTAGAAACAAATGGGCCGAGTCATCATATGAATGGTTTTGTTGCAGATCACAATTTTAATTGAATGTTCAGTGTCACTTGTTGACCCAATGATTTGGATTTTTGCTAATTATTCACATGATTGTGATCAAATATATTTGTAAAGCAAAGCACAACACTATAATCTTGTAACATCGGTTGCGTTAAAGATTTCAACCAAAAATGAAAATTTTATCATTATTTACTTGCACTGTAAAAAATTATTTTTGGAAGTTGTGAATAAAACTGTATTGGAGTATGTTTTACAAGAATATACTATTTTCAGGTTTTCCACTTCAAAATTTAACATTTAATTAAATGTGTTACTTGCCGTTTCTTTGCAGTTGTTTGTGATATTTACTAGCAATTTCTGAGTCAAAACTGTTTCTATGCCTAATTTTTTTTTCAGTGTACCCTCGAGTTGTTTCAAACCTGTATGAATTTCTTGTGTCAGTTGAACGCAGAACTTTTTTTTTTTTGTCCATACATTTAAATGTCCAGTCAAAATCAATGAGATTCAGTGTTGTTTTGACTTGTACTATATAGACAGATTGTTTAGCCATTCAGTTTGTTCAAAATATATTATTATTTTGGTACGGCATGAGGGTGAGTAAATGATGACAGAACTACAATTTTTTTTTAACATCCCTTTAATACAAACAGGATTTAAAATCTGACAGTAGCATATTTTCTTAAATATCCTTTATTAAATGAAAGAAATACAATACTGTCATATAATCAGTGGGATTTTATATTAGATTGATTGCACATTGCTGAATCTGAATATGTTCGATTAACAGATCTGTGCTTGTCCCGAGTCGATTTGAAACCTTAAATCAGAAAGCCTTGTCTATAAGGTTTTACTGACATAATGTGAACCACAGAATTACCAGTTAACCAAATTATTCCAGTCTAGAAACACATCGAGAAGCAAGCAAGGCTGTAAACTTTGAAACCAGGGCAAAAGTAACAATATTTAAGGAAAAACCCTGACTACAACCATACAAAGCCACATATCCAATATTAGCTATTCTTTAGAAGGGAACATGCGAACGGTCTATATTGATGCCACTGCATTAAAGGACCACTCCACTATTTTTGAAAATAGGCTCATTTTTAAAGTTAAACAGTTGAGTTTTACCGTTTTCGAATCCATTCAGCCGATCTCCGGGTCTGGCGGTAGCACTTTTAGCTGTAGCTTAGCACAGATCATTGAATCTGATTAGACCGTTAGCATCTCACTCAAAATGGCTATGGCTAGGAACTATACTTTCATTGCAATGATATTACGCAGAGCCTGAAAATAGTCCCCAGCTAGGTAACTTCCAATAAGCCTGTTTTCAGGCGCTGCGTAATGACATTGCGCCTGCTGCACCCATAGTACGGCAGAAAAGTTCCTTGATTATTACACCTGAATGAGAGTATAGTTCCTAGCCAAAACTCAACTGTTTAACTCTAGGGGAGTTGGAAAATGAGCCTATTTTCAAAAATAGTGGAGTGTTCCTTTAAGGATTTGAGCATATTTGGTTGAGGATGAAGCAGAAAACACCACGAGTATGTATTTGAGGAGTGTATCCTGTTAATTATTGTTGTTCTGGTCTAGTTATGTAATGCTGAGAGAATAGGATAAGAACAGGGTAAGTCAGTAGGCTTGTATGTGTGACAGGTTCTGGAAAATTTTAAATCAGGTAGAAGTGTGCATGTGTTTGTGTTAGGAGGTGTGCTGAGGAAGATTCTGTGGTGGCTCAGCTGGTAGGTTATTCTGAACTCCATTCTGATTGACTGGGACTTTCACCACTAAAAACAAAAAGACAAAACAGGCAATGTTTACCATACTGAAACATTCACCTTCATAGTGTAAATAGTCAATTTTTCTAAAATGATATCATGTAAGGTTAACCAAATGTTGAATCATGGATTATTAATTTCAGTTTTCTCACCTTGACTGTCTTCATTTGCTAGTTTCTGCATCTCTTGTTGAAACTGGAGCTCTCCATTAGGACCTGAGGGAGGCTGTCTATTCAGTGCCTGTTGCTCCTTTTGTTTTTGTGACATCTCCATTACTGCCTGATTAGAAATAAAACAAGCTCTCAGTTCTCTGGCATCAAAATAATGTATAAAAAATACAATAATATGCAGTACTGATGTTGTAAATTAAATAAAATCATTTGTTTTATTATGGGCTCAACAGTAAGAGTTTTTTTTTACAAATGTGCCAAAAACAAAAAACAACAAACTTAAATGTATACAAAATGTATAATATAAAATGTTGAGTTTTAAACGTGTAATTGTTAGTTAATATTAATTTTCTAATTAATACAAATATAATTTTTATTATTTTAGACAAGCACATATGTTGTATTTATTTATTTTAAAATATTATTTTACAAGCATTCTTACCAAAGGAAATCTCGGTAACATTTTATTTTAAGGTGTCCTTGTTACACATACTTACTATTATAATAACAATTAATTATGCATAATTACATGCAAGTAACCCTAAGCCAAACCCTAATCCTAACCCTAACCATATAGTAAGTAAGCTAATTAATATTACTCGGTACTTAAATGTATAATTACACTGTAACAAGGGCACCTTAAAATAAAGTGTAACCAAAATCTGTAATAATAGCTAGAAATCATACAGCTATTCTAATTATATAAAGGCAACACAAGAAAAGGGTTGCAACCAATTGAAACCAGCCTTTTACCTGCTGATATTCTCGTTTTTGGGCTTCTAGAACTTTGCTACTCTCTTTGAGAAGTTCCTGCTCCTGTCGTAATTTCTCCGCCCTTCTGCCAAGCTCCATCTCCTTATCCTGAAGTTCTGCCTCAAAGCGCTGCAGCTCCTCATCTGTGTACACTGGCTTTGTATCATCCAGTGTCTTTAAGTGTAGAAAGATAATGAGTTGGCACAAAACACTAGCATGCAAAGACAGTATAATAAAGTGGGACATGCATCTAAATCTGACTCTAACCTCCCATTCATTTGGATTGTTAAACTCTTTCTTCTCTGTAGATTTGAGGAACTCTTCCAGGCTGACCAGTCTATCATGATTGAGATCTACCTGCAGTGAGAGGAAGCAGCGAGCGAGGAAAAAGCCATTTAAAAGTGAACGGTTTAAAGGTAATTAAAACAAACTTAGTAACCAATTAAAAAAAAAAAAAAAAGACTAATGCAGTGAACATTTTAAATCAGATAAAAGAATGCCTATTTCTTCATCTCATGCATCCTGAAAGAACAGAACGGATGGAGTCACTGGTGCTCCACACATTGTGAAAGTGTTAAAAAGCTGAAGGTTGAAAGACAGATAAAGGGAAAGAGAGAGAAATTGAACGAATGCATTTACATACACACTCTTATAACATTTTTGCCTGGACATTCTAACAGCTTATTCAGTGTTCATTTATCACACATTTTAAACAAAACCAAAGAAAAACTCACAAAAATTCAAAATGATTTCATGTAAACACAGCGTTTAGGCTTTTTTGAACTGATTTGGGTTTAGTTTTTAGCATTTTTTTATACATATAAACACACTCAATAAGAGTCACTGTGAAAGAAAGTGAAGGTTTTACGTTTTGCATGACATGTTCCCGCATCCTCAGCCTCTCCTCCTCCATCTCCATCATGTCATCCTCTTCATTCTTGGGATCATACACCTTCTCCAGCTAAGACAGTAAAAAAGAAAAGATGAACACATCGGAAAGATAGTAACTGCTTGCACCTTTTCAGTTATTGCCATTTGCTCGTTTTCTGCATGTCAAGAACAGCTTTCATGAGCTTCATCAAACGTGCCATTATCAGAAGATCAGAATGAGCTTTATTGCCAGGTATGTTTACACATACGAGGAATCTGTTTTAGTGACAGAAGCTCCATAGTGCAACAGAATGACAGTGACAAGACAGGACACAGATAATAAAAAGAATAATATCGTGTTTGAGAAACAAAAAACAGGAAAAACTAACAAAAACAGTACAAACACTGGAGAGCCAAGCACTGAGGCGGCCATGTGCGGTGCCATCTTACTTATTTATGGATTCCTCTGTTGATGATGTTTTACTCAGGACAGCCATTAGAGCCCACTAGAGTCTTAACTACTGACTCAGAGGCTTCCATCACTGTCAATAACAGATTGCAATGATTCACCGACCTCAAAGGTGAAACATTACCTCTTTTGTGAAGAGGGCCTCCAGCTCTTGCTCATCCAACACACCGTCACCATTTGTATCTAAGTGAGAAAATGCAATTCAATTCATTTTGCCTGTGAAACGGCTGCTTATGGACTGGTTGAGGACAAAAAGGCTCACCGTGGAGCTTAAAGAATGTCTTGGGATTGAACTCCTGTGGATCAAGCCCATCTGTCTCTTTCCAGACCTCCCGTAACTGATCCACGCTACCCTGAAAGGATGAAAAGGAAGTAAACGAAGAAAGTTTTACTTAGCAAAATCTCAATCAATCTATCTATCCATACATCTCCCTTTCTTCACCCCCTCACCGGAGCGTTAACTTTAGGATGTCGTCGGTGCTTTTCTTTCAGCTCCTCGATTCTCTTCTCCTCCTCCTCTCTCTTCTCCTGGTCCAAACTCTTCAGGTACTCCCTCCTCTCATGTTCTTTCAGCATCTCGTAGCGCTTAAACTCCTCATGACGTTCTGCATCATAATTCTCAAGATCTTTAGTGGCCTAACAAATAAGCACAAGAAATGTGTATGACTCTTCACTTTATTTTTATTTAGTTGATTTTATTATTTATTTTTAAATTATGTATTGTGTTTTTATGTATTATTCTTTTTTTTTCTAATTTTATTTTATTGCCCTATATTTTATTTCACTGTTTTATTGTATGCAGTTGGCTGGGATTTTGTTAATTGTGGTAATAATATTGTGAAATTTTCCCTTATGGTGAATGGGTCGGTTATCTCTTGTTATTTTGTATAGAAAAATCAAATAAAGGAAACTTAAAAATAAAAAGGGTTAAAAAAAAAATATGTATACTATAATCTGATAAATCTGGATTAACACAGAAACAAGAAAAGAAGATCAGAATTTTATTTACTCGCATTTGAAACTTGGTGAAGGTTAAATGTAGTTGCTGAACAAGTATGTACTGAATGCTTGTCAATCTATGTTGTTGGTTTATGATTTTTTGCAATTTCACATTATGGCATGTTAAGAATGGGTGTTACCGTGACGATAAGCAGCTCCAGGTCTTTGGCCTCAAAAGTGTTCTGATTATGAGGGTCCAGATGTTCAAACTGCTTCAACAAGGAGGCATGATCCATCTGAACACCTGCAATCACAACAAAGCATTTGCGTGAACATGCGCGGAGTCACGTCAACAGATTTTCTTGCTCATCAGTATCACTTGAGTAATACACAAACACACTCACTCTGTGCGTTGGTGCCGTCCAGTTTAGCCTTCAGCAACATCCTGAGGCGTGAGACCTCTTGCCTCTTCAGCTCATCCAGTCGCGTCCTCACATGGTGGCCCACCAAATCCAACTCCTTACTGAGGCGTCCATTCTAAAACACAGTATCTTTCCATTAAGGACATAAAGTACAGATGAAATGATAAAACTTCAATGCTCAAAGGCAAAACAGCATTAGAGACATATTGCATATTTGGTATTTTCCTCATTCATTTTCAAACAAACCAGCTCCATGAACGAGATGAATCACAACATTACAAACTTTAATGAATTGAAGCAAAAAAGCATGAAAATTTAAGAAAAAAACAATGGGACAAGTACTATGCACTTATTAGGGCCTTTCGCACCGCGGAAACCTTTTCATAGTACCAGAACTAATTGTGGAACTACCCACTTTTTGGCGTTTTCGCACCGCCAGAACTGGGTGCTATTTTAGTACCGGACTGCCTTTTTCGAGAACCAAATGAGCTCCTACTCCGGAGCAGGGTCTAACCAGCACAACTGGTACTAATCGTGACGTAAGTAGACATTGATTGGCCAAACGCGTATAAAAACGCCCTCACTCGCCATGATTTAAAACGCCGTGTAAACATACTGTAAACATTGTGTCAACTTATTTCGCAAGTATGGAGAACAGCGATAGATGGACGGACGCTGAAGTGCAGGCACTTGTAGCAAATGTACTGTACATTTAGTTCTGGAACTAAAGCGGTGCGAAAGGCCCTAATGTCTTTTATGAAGCAATGCCCTACACATCTCAAATTACATAAAATTATAAAAATAACAATACAATGTATAAGAACTAAAAATCACTGTACCGAAGTATGTAATAAATATAAAATACATGTTATTAAAATCTATAAAAATTCCTAGAGTTCATAATAAAGAAAATAAATTAAAAAAAGCACTTTTGAACCATGAACCAGCACTGTGATGAATCACATTACAAACTTTAATTTGAAGCAACAACAACAAAAAAGCAAAACAAGACTGTGTACTTAATGTATTTTATGAGGTAATGACCTACACATCCCCAATTATATAAAAAAATGATACATACAGTAATTGACTAATAGTCACTGTATACTTTATACAGTGTTTAGTTATAAACTAAGTGTTTAGTTTATAATACATTACACACATAAAATACAATACACATTATTAAAATACATTTATATATAATTATAAATAAATAAATAAACAGACGGAAGATTATATAAAAATAAGTTGTTTGTGAGAGTATGTGACCAACTAGATTAAAAATTAAGCTGAAATCAAACTTACTTGTGACCTCTACGGAAGCATATGTTATAACTTACTCTTGAGCTCCTGGTAGGTCTGTCTTGAAGGATACTTATACCTTATCATTTTTATAAAGAAGAGGAATGGGATTCTTCCATTTGGAGCCCTACTGTTGTTGTGCTCTACATAGTGAGTGCTTTACCTTGATGTCGTCTGTGTTGGCAGTCTGGAGTTTTTCTCTGAAGTGAGGGTCTGTTTCCAACACCTCAATCACCTCTCTGAGGTAACGGTCATAGTACAGACCAGTATCCTGAGATATGCACATACAGCCAAAACAAGAGAGCAAGTTAATATTGAACAAAATGATTAATGCACATGGCATGTTCTAGTCTATGAGCAAGATTTGCGACCTGTCTTACCGCATTCTCCTCTGGTTTCTCCTCCTCAGGAGGGTCTTGGTTGCGATCTATTGGCACTGTCCACACCACGAGACACAGAGACAAAAGCAGCAGCACCTTCAAGACTCCAGTCATCCTGGGATACCTTTGTATACATCGATTAGACAGCATTTACTTTCACCCTAAAGGTATACCTTGACACGAAAGAATCATTAGCTTATTTTTAGAGAGAAAGCGGTCTCTTTAAGCAGACAGGTTTATTTATATAAGTACACATCGATCATGATAAGAGAGAGAGCAGCCGAAGAAAAGGAAGTCTGTAGGACAGTTCGCGAAAACACACTGAACATGTTTCACAATCACAATTCTCAACTTCATGAGAAAAACAGTCACGGACATCTACCGACGTCTGTAGAGTCGTCTGGTCTGAAACTCTATCGTCTAAATCAAATACACGGCGAGTTCTCTTACCACTGGGTCAGATCCTCTTTGAGCGGTGAGTGAAACCTCTGACTACAAATTACTCAGCGTTGCTGCCTCAAAAACAAGTGCGGCCATGAATTATGACGCATTAATGATGCAATCCAAACGCGACGCTTTCTGCAAACATGAACCTACAGTATTTTGTATCTGTAACACCGTTAATTATCAAAATTATAAATGGGATAACTTTTTAAAAATATAATTCCATTAATCCACTTTACCAAAAAGGCCAATGTAATGTAAGTGTCCCTAAACAAAACAACCGTTATTTGGATGTAAAGTAAAAATGTTCTATTTTTTTTTTATTTACGTAATAATAATAATAAAACTTTGCAAAAAAAACCGCAAGGACCAAGATTGATTAATTTAGTTTTTAGAAGATCTTGCACAATGTTTTTCTTTCTTTCTTTCTTACTCTTGTTTCATATTTTATTTGTGCTAGATGGACGTTGAGAGTCCTAACTAATTACATTTTTAGAATACCTTGCTTTCTTTCTTTCTTTCTTTCTTTCTTTCTTGATAAATAGACTTTGAGAGATGCACATTGTTGGCAAACATAGACCCTTTATTTTAATTCTAAAAATAGATATTCGTTTTTACCCAACACTTTGATTACAAACAAGCTGAAACACTGACAAACAAAATAAATTAAATATAAAAATGTGCACACAATAAATAATATGATCATATAAAACGTAGAAATGTAATACATAAAGTGAAAAGGATAAACCTGAAATGCATAAGAAGTCACAATTACAGTTATGGCAATAGAAGTTCATAAATATGGCACAAGTAAATCGTAATCCCTCAAACAAATAAATAAAAATGATTATAAATTAGATCACTTCAGAAGTTACATAAGACAACACATAAATGTCACATTGTGTTTAAATCAGTTTTACTGATAAATAAAAGTGAGACGCAATAAATATCATAATTAACCCTGCATTAAAAGTCTATTTCTCTTAGGTCTGTGGGTGTGCTGGCTCTTTCATCTTCAATATCATCATCTTTCTCCTCGTGTGCTCCGTTCCTCAGTCTCTCCCTGAGAGCTCCCTCTATCAGCTCAGTGCAGCACTGCAGCACCGCCTGTCGGCACAAGCAGGAATAGTTAACAAGAGTCAAAGAGACATACAAGCAGGAACATAATAATAATAATAATAATAATAATAATAATAATAATAATTCTCTCTCTCTCTCTAAAAATGATTATTATTGTTATTTTATGTTTAGTTCTCTCATACTCTCTCAGATAAATCTTCGCTTACCACATCAGTCTGACAGAGTGTGGCCAGGGCAGAGGTCATGACACTCAGCTCTCCCGCACTCTTGGCTCTTAAACCCCGCAGGGCAGAGTTCAGTGCAGCCGCTGCAACCAGTGATGGAGGTGTTCCCAGAAAGCGTGAGTCACACACACACATGGCAACAAGTGTATCGCTGTGGCGCCGCAGCGTTGCGACAAAGTCTCCTGTATGCACGTCACGATCCTTGAGTTCCCCGAGCGTGCGCAGGAAGTGTGGGATAAAGTCCTGAGGGGTCACTGCTGCCACATCCCACCGCAGAGTCGCCAGGACCACACGCTCCACTTCCTGCCGGAGTAAGCATATACTGACTTGTACTGTCTAAATGCATGTGTATATGTCATTTTTATTCATCTTTTAGTTCTTTTCTCCAAAACTTTTCACTTAAATTATTTCATTTCTAATGGGGAAAAAAAGTGTTAAATTAGAAAAATGCAAAACAGCACTATTTTTTAATGATTTATTTTATTGCTTCAGACTTTTGGACAACATTGTCCATAATATTGAGCTTTCAGTGAATTTTGATTGATTTTTTAAAAACACTCACCCGCAGGTTTGATGAGAGAAAGTCGTACTCTGCTGCCGCACAGAGTGCATCTGCACTAACTGTGTCACTTTCTGTCAGTTTTGAGGCCACCAGAACACAAGCTGCAGCCAGACATGATGGAGAGACAGGCAGGGATAGAGTGGCCGACAGATATCGATCCAACAGTGAGACAGCCAGGGGAAATACAGACTCATCGCAGTCACATTCACAGCACACCTATGAAAACACAGAAGAGGAAGATTTAAACAGCACCAAAAAAAAACCCTCATAGTCAAAGCAAACATATAAAGGACTGTAGAAACGTTGTCCCTGTCAGTTAGTATGCTTCATTTTGATCTGATGTCCTCAAATAATTTGCTATTAAAAGGATACTTCGCTCAAAAATGAAAATTCTGTCATTATTTATGCATGTCTTTCCAAACCTGACTTTCTTTATTAGAAAAATATCTCAGTGTTTTTGCTCATACAATGAAAGTCAGTGGGTCCGATGTTCTTTCAGCTCCATTGACTTTTTAATTGTATGGACAAAAACATTTGAAACGTTATTCAAAATATCTTCCTTTGTGTTCATTTTTAGGAGAACCATCCCTTTAATTATAAACATAAATATGAAAATATGAAGTATATTTTTCTTTAGGATAATAAACGCAGGTAATATTGACATTGTCATTACTGTTGTATATTTAGAACTACACTTTCATATTTAGTATTATTTTTAGTATTGTTTTTTTCATGGCTTTATGCTACTTTTTTGTGTCATGTGATTAATCACCTGTTGTATAAAGGCATGTGGGTTTAAAACTTTTAATTGTCTGAAGAAGAGCCTGCGTGCTCGAAACGCCACCTATGAAATGGTCAGTTATTATATTTTTGTATTTTTGGAGCCTAGGTGTGACGACTATATTTTTAAACCATTGTAAGCAGTTTACAGATCTCCAGAAAGCCCCAAAATCTTCCTCCATGGTCCACTTGCCCAGCTTCTCAGAGTGTTTCACTGTTGTTATTAGTGTTTTACTTTAATTGTTTAATTTTAAAATTATTTATTTTAATTTGACATTTTTATAATTTAATTAATTATTCGCTTTTCAGCAACTCACATACATATCCACAATTTGGGAATCCCTAGTTTAAGAGTTTCAGGCCCTATACTGACAAAAATGGTATGGAGTTTTTTTCCTTTATAACTTTCTAGTGAGTTTAGAAAGTAAAAGTGAAATATTGAATAAATATAAAATTCTCAAGCAGCAAAACTTTTTTTTTTTTGTAAAACTAATAATCTTTGTTTTACAACTTTTGTTTATAACTATGAATTTTGTACACTAATTGTAAAAAGTGCTTAAAATACAAAATTACTGATATTAAAAACATGAACAACATATTTGACTTGCACTGGATTTTGTTTTTTATCATGTAAAAACTACCTCCATGGTCCACTTGGCCAGTTCCTCTCTGCGCTGTGGTTCTCTCTGGATGAGAGAGATGTAGAGAGGAGATGGCAGGTATCTCTCCTCTGACTGCAGAAGTCTCTGAATAACCCTCAGTCCGGAGGCGCTGGGGTCCCATGGGGCTCGGACCGAAGACTGAGTCTTGTCCTGGCCCTCTTCCTCCTCACACCACAGAGACACAGACATCACTCCTGCCAGCAGATGTGATCCAATACTGAAGCTGTCCCAAGTGTGTCTCAGAAGTCTTGGTCCCGAGTAAAAGAGCTTGTGCAAACGTCCTTGCCCTCTTGAAAGTGCTTGGATTTAAATGTGTGCTGGTGAGTGAGTGTCTGTGTGCGTTTCTCAGCTGCCTTCTCTCTTCGGTCCGCTTATATATCCTCTGAGTGAAAGGGTGACTGCTGATGAAAAAAGTGAGAAAGTGAAGAATAAAAGAGGGGTGTGTAAAATGAGTGGAGTAAAAAAATAAAAGACCACAATGCTGGCTGAGCAACAATGGCATCAACAGGTGGAGAGAGGGAGAGAGAGAGAGGGAGGAGAGAGGAGCGCAGACAGGAGAGGGAGTCGCCCAGAGGGACAGAGCAACAGCTTGTCACCGTCACTGAGCCAAGAAAAGAGAGAGCGAGAGAGAGAAGAGAAAGAGGTCATCACCATGCTGTGACAATGGGAATGAATAACAATAAGACCTGGATGTTTGTTGACAGTGAAGGGTATCAGATAAAGATGGTGGGATTACATTTACACATCTATATTTCAAATAAAGATTTAAAACAGCATATGCAGTAATTCATGGACTGTGATGTATTTGACAAAGTCCTGCTAGTGGTTGAAGGTCATGGTGTTTAAAGCATTCTCAAGGCACATTCCACAAATATGTTCTCATAACTTTAGCATTAGAGACATGAATGGCATTTTTGTCTCGTGACACCCATTAGAAATGTTAGATGAACTATTATCTAACATAACACTAACCTAGCACTAAAAAAGTAGTGAGTTTAAAAAACATATCAAATGTTTGTATCTCTCAGAAATTGTGATTTTGGTCTGTTTCTCATCAGACTTAATTTTGACATCATATTGAATTAGTATTCAGTTTCAGTTTATTTTTAATGATTAACTCAAAGCTGAACCATTCAACCCTATGTTGTAAGAAAACATAACCAAATATTTCTTAAGTTTATGGAAAATAGAAGTTTATCATTGAATACCACCTTATAGTAATTATTTTTACAATTTACAATTAAATTAAATAGGCATGATTTAATTTAATTGTTATGTTATATTGTTATATAATAATAATATAATATAACAATTAAATTAAATCGTGCCTATTTAATTTAATTGTTATATTATATTATTATTATTATATGATATTATATTATATATCATTATTATATTATATTATACATTGGTATGTATGGTTATATTATACAAATGACAATAAGGGAATAGAAAACAGAACTCATATCATACTAATACAATTAGATCAATATTTTCTAAAAGTTAAGCACCTACTTTCACTGAACTTTTAAAACAAAGATTCCAAAACATTTGTCAGGCAGACCTTAAATATTTACTTGAACTACCCTCCGAGATTCTCATTTAATATTTGAATAATTTAACAACTCGTGCACATGTTCAGAGTTCTCAAATGTTGGTTAAGGTTCATGTGACAAACTGAAAATGTAAAAGAGTTTTTAGTTAAGTGCTTTACTTTATTGAACGAGTTTGGTTTTTAGCACTGGATTTTGGTATTTATTGGTATTTATCACTGCAGTTTTTGTAGTAACAGCCTTTTGTGGCTGCAATGAAGCCTCAAAAGGCTGTTACTACAAAAACTGCAGTAAGACTGAAACTGATAACCCAGAACACCTGATTTTCCAGGTCTGAAATGACATCAGGCTCAGAGCAGATGGAAAAGCTTTTTGAAATCTGATACACGAATGTGAGACAGAGACTGAGACTGATGGGTAGAGCTGGAGAGCGTGCAACTTCTGTGTTCTTCACACTGAAGTCACACTTGCTCACGTGCCACCTAATCACCCCGTCACCCCCGTTTTGTGTGGAATCTCATTGTCAAAGCAATGAGTCTCCCATTATGCCTCTCCATCTCACACAGCACACACTCATTCACCCCCTCCCTGGGCCTGTGGCAATCTGGTGTCCTGTTTAAAGAGCGGTGAGTCCTCATGGGAGGGCTGGGCGAAGTATGTGCAACAGACAGTGGAACCGGCAGGTCAATGAGCCGTATTGTCTCTCTTTACAAATCACTGTCAGACACCAGTGCCTGGCCTTCTGCTCCCACTCACTTCACACACACTTCACACGCTCGCACTCGACTCCTGGACTGCCCTCACAGTCACAGCAGGACACGCTGAAGTGGAGACCTCAGGACTGGATTTGTCAGTGCGTCTACAGGTGGCTGAACATTTCAGAAGTTGAGTTTTTGTAAAAAAAAAATGAGTCATACAAAGCTGATTCTACCTTTCTTCACAGCAACAGTTTTTTTATTATTATTATTATTTATAATTTAGTTCATTCATTCACAGGACATCAGCTATTTGTGTGAATTTCATTTGCTTCTATAGCTTTTGTGGTCCCAACACACCAGCACTAAGATCAAAACTTTTGCCATGACAACTTTACAAATGAAGTAATACATATATAATATATTAGAAGATATTACATTCATACTGCATTTTTCATCAAATACATTCAGCCTTGTTTAGTCCAATGTATATGTATATGTATATAAATAGTTAGGGGGAAATTTGGTTAAAATAAAAATTATATTAGCTCAAGTTTTTGATTTTTCTCATAAATAGAATGATAGAATATGGTGAAAGAAATATAAGAAATTATTGTGGATAGAATAGAGTTACACAGAATATAGTTAAGAATTATACAGAACATAATTCAGATCTTTATGGAATAATTTTAAGAGACATTTTTTGCATTCATATTAAAATCTTTGATTTTTGAATTGATAGAAATACAGAAACAAGACAATTGCTGTCATAGAGTGAATGTAAAAAAAACTGTTGAATGTGAATAGCATATTTTTAGTTTGAGTTCATATAAAAATGTATTTCAGAAAGTTGTAGAATTTAATTTGTTTAATGTCTTTACAAATCAGCAAACAGTTTGAAGACATTGTTTAGACCTATAGAGAAGACACGTCTCTGATTGACACAGTGCTATAGGAAGTTATAGGTGGTTGCCAGGGGGTTGCTATGCGATCAGTAGGATGTTTAAGGTGGTTGCCAGGGTGTTCTGACTGGTTGCTAGGTGATCGTTAACTGGCCCACGTCAAATAAGCCCAACCCTAAGTCTCTATGATATTTGGATTTCTAAATATGACTTATTTTCACAGATTTATAAACCACCAGGTGAAAACTGTAAGTCTGGGTGTTTGTAAAAGCAATAGAAAAAGTGTCCCGAATAACATATTCATCTCTCCCCATTTGTGTGAAAAGTAAAGAGAACAGAACAATGTGAAAATGTGAAAAGTCCGATATAACTCTCATCGCACAATAACCCTCTAAAAACTGATGAAGTTCTCAAATGCACAAAGGGAGACTTCACTCAGACACCACAGAGCTGCTTGAACTGCTTTAGCCCTTGAAAACTAACTAGAGCTTAACTCTGTGCAGATTGAGTTTGAATGAGACACTCTTCTTATTTTCTGTTCTCCAGTAAAGCGAGGTCATGCCAGCCATAAAAGTGACAAGATGAGTCTCAGGAGTAAAAGTGTGTGTTTGTGTACAAGACAAAGAAGGGTGGCAGATCGCAGGGCTGTTTAAGTGCCATGCTAAATTCATACGTTGCAGCTGTATTCAAACAAACACAGTGGGAAAATGAAGGGAGGGCGAGAGAGAGACGGAAAGAGAAAAGAGGAGGACGAACAGCAGAAAGAGCAGTGAGCAGGCCGGTGAGGAGGCGTGGTTCTCCACCCCTCATTTTCCAGCTCATTTGGCAGGACAGTGGACAACAGTGACCCCATTTACCCTGATCTTTTAACCCCAGTCAGACACCTGCTGATGGAGTGTGTGAATGTGTTTGTTTGTGTGATGACAGCATTGGTGGCGAGTCCTGTGACAGACATAAATTAAATGGTTTAACAAAACATATGTCAAATGTTGAAATATAAGATTTTCTGGTTCATCAATTCTTCATTTTACTCTAAACATGGATTTTTTTTGGTTTCTAAATAATAAGAAAAAAAGGAGGAGAAATTATTAAATTTAAAATAAAAGTGATCTAATAAGTTCTCATCTCTCAGTTCATTCTTCTTTTAAGGCTTTTTTCTTAAACTGGATGATCTGTTGTAATCCTGTAGCTGATGAAGTGGTTTTATCCGACTTATCCACTCATTTGCGTGAGAATCTGAAGGGAAGAGAGAGGTGGGTAAAAACAATAGGGATTTTAAATTATATATATATATATATATATATATATATAGGACTTCGACTTTTGCTTTATTTTTTTATTTATTAAAATTTCCAAGACATTTTTTATCATCTGAATGTACATTTACACATGACGCAATGTAATGCTAATACATATGTTTTAAATCAAAATTATAATAAAATGTTACAGAGAAAGATTTTCATCACTGTATATTAGGGTATTACAATAAATAATAATAATAAAGTGAAAATATTTATCTAGGCTGTTAATAATGAATTTGTTTTTTCATTTATTAAAATAAAAACTAAAATCTGAATGAACATTTACATGTAATTTCATTCTAAGGTTATTTTGAAGTTTTACAGAGAAAGCTTTTTAGTGGTTTATTGTGATACGGAGATAATAATAATAAAATAAAAAAAAAAAACGTTTATCTATGGCCTTGATTTGTTTTATTAATTTGTTTATTCAAATAAAAATTCACATTTCCATTACATTTTTTTATTATCTTAATGTGCATATGCATGTAATGCAGATAATGCATGCATATCATATATAAAGCTAACGTTTTTAATCCAAGTTATGAAGAATTACTGAAAAGCTTTTGTACTGGGGGTCAAGGCTGTCAAGGTTAAAAATCCTCTTATATGGGTAAGGACTGACAATAAAGTGGACATTTGGCAAAGAACAATACCTCAAACTCAAAATGTCAGGGACTAAATTCCAATGCTTTATTCTTTAGCCATATGAAAAAGCTTCATGTTAAAAATGAACAAAAGAAGAAATATGAAGTAGCTCTTGCTACATTGCATGCAAAATGGTAGTGCACACCATTATTTTCTGAGTATGCCAGTAAAGAGAGGGAAAAGTAAGTGAGGGAGAGACAGGCAACACAAACAAAGACAGAGATAACAGAACAAATATACATCATCATACAATACATAATGAATAACATGGTTTTGGGTACTGCGAGTATAGTAATGTGACGGGTGTGGCAGGGCCGAGAGCCGTGGGAACAGAGCGAGGCCGGTGACATGAGTGATAAGAGTCCCACAAAGGTAATGAAGGACCAGAGAGGACCAGGACTAGAACATTTTATGTTGTTGATTTATTGTGTTTTATTCGGCAGTCGTCTGTGAGGGGCTGCCGCTTTATTTTTGTTTTGTGTTTGTTTATTTGATAACTAAAGTTTTGTTTATATGTTCGCCAGTTCCCGCTTGCCTCTTCACATAACTACGAACTTTGTTACAAGTGGATGAAACAATTATATCTAATGCTTATAAAAGAATAAAATATTAACAGATAAAATATGAGCTGCGACTATAATGCTCACACTATAAGCATCACAGGATGTAAGTGTTCCCTCTCTTCAGAAACTCTGTCTGCAATGCCCAGTCATTAACTTAACAGTTTAAACAGCATGTGGAAAATACTCGGCCCTTCTTAGGAAAGTACAATATAAAATAGTCAGCTGATCTCATTTTTATTAGGTTCCTGCTGATCTAGATTTCAATCTCTGAATTACATTCCCCATATTTTATAAACAAGTTAATCATTATTTTTGGGGGGATTATTCATCATTATAGTTAAATTAAAATCATCTGTTCCTCTTCTGCCAATCACCTTCTGGAATTAGGGGTATGTAGGAGGGGTGCGCTGTGGTGTCTGCCCATTAAACGGCTGGCAGGATGAAGCTCCTCTGGCCTCTGACTGAGTGAGAAGGGTGTCTGTCTCTTTGGGCTCTGAGTTTGGACTCTCGTCTGATGAGCTGCACGGGACACGCAACCCAAGAACTTCCTGCACTTTCAAAGGCAGCTCCTGAGAACAGAGCAGTCAGTAAGCATTATGTAGTATGCATGGCCATGGTTATTTTTCATAGCATATCAGCAGTCATATCTGTCCCGTCTCACCTTGCAGTGTGTCAGCTGCAAATAAATAGCCTCTGCTCCACAGAGTATTGACTGCAGATCCAGCTTCATGGTCAGCTCATTAATGTGCTGGAAACACACACGTTTAGAATCAACCAACTAGCTTACTGTGTATGTCATATTCCTGGTTCTGCTTTATATTTCCATGGGCTAAAACAATTCTATACAGACCTTCAGTATAGAGTTAAAATCATGATTTGAACCAATCAGCTCCTCTTTCTGTGACTCAAGAATGGAGCTGGCCATAAGTAAGTGGAAGTTTTCACAAGGCAGGCGGGTCCACAGAACCTGCAAAACATGTGTTGTTAATGTTCAATAAAACTATTAAAATCATTTTCGTTAATTGAAATAAAGCTGAAATAAAATAAAATAGTATAAATAGCATGAAATAAAAATAAATAGTAGATGAAAAACATAAACTTAATTAGAAAATTAGAAAAGTTGCCATGGCATCTAACTGTAATAAAATAAATAAGTTGAAGTACAAAAACTCTCTCTCTCTCTCTATATATATATACAGTATATATACATATATATACATATATACATATATATATATATATATATATATAAAATCCAGAATATATAACACTGATGAGAAGTGGGTCTTTAATATTTAATATATGAATATAACAAATCAGTATTAAGAATCAAAACTTTTGTGTTGCTTGTGTATAAAAATATACTGTGATAGCAGACTGCACATTCTTTTAAGTTAATTAAACTACAGAATACAACAGAAATCTACTTTAAGTTCACATGCTGTATTATATGTGGTTATCAGTCAGTATATTTTGCTCAAATATATTAATTCAAATGAATTATAAATGCATCATATTTAATGTATTATTAATGATGATGGTACATTTTATATCAATGTTTTAAAAATAGAATATGAACTTCAGTTTTAAATGACATAATTAAGAGAGTGACATCATCTGAGTTTACAAAAGAGCCAAGTTCAGAAATTCTACCCTAATATAAAATTCATAATGTGTTCTTTTTTTTGTTCATGACAAAATTTGTTGTGTAACACACACAGTCACATACAACATAGTAGAAAAACACTGTTTAATGAAAGTCATAGAAAATCATACAAATAACTTTTTAATCTTACCTCCCACAGACTCAAGATGTCTTCAAAAGAGAATTCTCTCTTAAACCAAATCAGTAACCAACGGAAACAGAAACAAAGTGAACCACTGTCCTGAGAGTCTAAGAGAGAAAAAAATTTAAAAAATAAAATTAAACCAGCCAACAAGAGAAAAAACACATATAGAAAGTAGAGGTTTATAGAGAATGTGTGTTTGTGTTTACCCAGGTAGTCACACAGCTCTGGATCAAGTGCTCTTAGTAGGACGCTGAGCTGAAGCAACTGCTGTTTCATGGCCTCTTGAGACTCTTCAAAGTTTTGGTGCTAAAGACACATAAAGACTTTATATCCAGAGCTAATGCATCGATTGAATAACACAATCAGAAAACAAGTGTGTTTACTGACCACTAAATCCATAAAGCCTGTCAAACACCAGAAAGACTCCACCTCATTCTGGGTAACAAAGAGGAGAGGAGACAGAAGATCACTCATCCCCTGGACATAACCTAAAGAGCAAAGTGAGAGAGAGCGATGTGAGAGATAACAGCATCCTCTAGTGGTCGGTAGGTGGAATTAAAATGACATACCCAGATCGAAGTTATACATGCAGTACGTCATCAGTACATCATGGAGCAGTGCAAGTCCTGGGTTCTCATTCCCAGAAAAGAAGGAATTGTGCCTGTCTGTTCGATTCACATCCCGTTCTGTCCAATCAAAGAGCAGGAGCAAGTCAGATGTAGAAAGTGACCGGTTACACTTGCTGTAAGACCTATGACACAGCTGAACGTACCTATGAGGCTACGGTATCCTCGAAAGAGAGAGTTCCTCATCTCCTGCTCTTCACTAACTGATTTCCACTGAACCTTCATCCTGAAATACTCGTCCCTGAAGTGAAAAATATCAAATGTAAAGAGCAAAAAAATTAAAAGAATCATTTACATAGATGTTCAGGGGTTTTAGAAAGGAAAGAGAGTAGACACATTATTGGCCTTATCAGTCGGGTTTATGTATATGAATAAAAGGGGTCATACGATGCAATTTAATTTTTTTCTTTCTCTTTGGAGTGTTACAAGCTGTTCGTGCATAGATAAGATCCCTAAAGTTGCAAAGACTAAAGTCTCAAACCCAAAGAGATATTCTTTACAAAAGTTAAGACTTGTCCACGCCCTCCTAAAACGGCTCGTTCTAACTGGACGAAGCAGAGACCAGCCCGGGGCCGTCACATGTGGCTGCCGAAAGCACACCAGACGCACCGTTCTAAAGCCCGCCGGCCGTTCCTCACTCTAGCCGCCAGCCTCCGCTCATACAAGCCCGCCGTGTGTGACGCTATATGTTTCGTTGTGAAAGCGAAACTACTTTGTTTGGCCTTCCAAAAGAGGACACAACTAGAAATCAGTGGTTAAGTTGTATTTACAACACTGTTTTAGAACAGTTCAACAGGCTTAGCCTTCCCCTGGCCACGGGGAGTCGGGGACTTGGGGCAAAAATGCCACTAAATTGGACAAAAATGCCCCTGCACAAACAAATTAAATCTATTACGTCTGTTGCTAACAAAGTTAATATGAATAGACATTGTCCATTGCGACATTAAATTAAGATCTGCTCATGTTGCACCGTATTTAATTTTAGGCGTTTTTACAGTGTTGAGCATTTTAACCAATCACACACAATTCTGTTGAGCTTAGGAATGCAATGGTCAATCAGAGGCGTTCAGATGAGTCATCGTTGCAACAGATCAGTTTTCTTGAGTGCGCACGCGTTCCGGACTCTTGCGAATTCTCTCATCATAAACAAAGCGCAGATGTACATACAATGCAAGTAAGATATTCATTTCACAGTGTATACAGCTTCAGTGATTTATAACTATAGTTTTGTTTTTTTGAGAGTGCTTAAACTCGCGATAGAACAAAGTTAGTGATAATGTCACTTTCTATATATAATTTATTCGCTGTTTGAATAACTGTGGAAAGGAAATGTCAATTTCTAACGTTTTTATTAAACTGTAATCACGTTAAATACAAATTCAGTCCCATTAAACATTTTTTTTTAGCCTACACGACACCCATGTCTGGTTCTTGCCTAAAAACACGGGTTTATGTTTAATACATTTGGCTGCTTTTACTTGGAGTTGGTTCACCCTCCGCCTATGAACCCAAATATTCAGATGTGTGCAGCGCATTTTATGGAGGACTGTTTCCTGAACCTGCAGAGTAGCCTACAATGCGTCTGTGCACAAAGGCTGTTTCTATAAAGTGGGGCAGTTCCAACTTTGCAAGGACAGTCTGGCGCTTCTGACTCACAGCCTGTAAGTA
>NW_015558637.1:840608-855569 GCF_001515605.1 Sinocyclocheilus anshuiensis
CTGGTAGCCCTTCGGGCAGACATTCTTCAGATTTTGGTAGCCCAAAATGAATTTAAGTAGCCTGAATAAAAAAGACACTGGCTGAACTTCACTGCGGACAAATCAGCATCAAATCAAATCAGCAAAACTTCAGTGATTGCTTTTTTTCTTCAAATAACAAGTCAAGAGAGTAGGGGTGCAACGTATCACAAAACCCACGTCTCGGATCATATTGCATTAACATATCAGATTTTGAGGAACAGATCGGATCATTTTGCAGATGAACAAAAAAAATATGGTTCTTTATTATTTAAATAACAGAATACTTCTTTGATACCACAGCAAAAACTAGTAGCATATAGGGATGTAACGATTCACTCAACGCATGATGCGATGCGATTCACGATACTGATTTCACAATACAATTTTCTCACAATTTTTCTTTTTAACAAAATGAGATTTAAGACAAATTATAAATGAAAAGGTGTCCTTTTATTATTTCTCCAACAAAATGCTGCACATTTCTTTGTGAAATTGAAATATGTCAAAAACTAACTTGAAATTTTAAAACAAATCCCAAATCAAATAATTAAATAATAGCCTACAAATAAAATAAATCTCTTCATATAAACAAACTAATGCTTTGGCTGTGCTTTTTCCATTTAAAATCAGAGGCAACCACTGCATTTTAATCATGATCCAAACAAAGATGCTAAATACATGTTATTTAGATTGCTAACTGTGTTGAGAGAACAAGTACACTGTATAATGTTTGACACCTTAATGGCGTGTGATAAAAAAAAAATGTGTTCAGCTTACGTTTTCACCCGAAGGATGTCCTCTCTCTCTTTGGTTGTGCTGTTCCACGGGTAGAACCCCAGTAAGAACTTCCACACCTCCCTCCGCAGAGATGGAACAATGCCCTAGAAAAAGCAGGAGAGATTTTATTCAATGGAAACTTCATTGGTTTGTGGCATGTAAGCAGGATTAGAAAAAGATCACTGAAACATAGACGCACCCCTCTAAACACCAGCTCCTTGACCTTCTGTGGATCAATGACACGGCCCTCTGGATCCAAAAACTGATCCCAGTTATCCAAAGGCTTTCCTCTTTTGACCTGCGGTCTGGGGCCGAGCTCTGCCCCCTGGTGGAATGTACAATCTCTTTTTATGTTTATGCACAACCAACATTTATACACAAACAGTCAGCACTCTATGCAACTTACACAGGTAATGAGCTCAAAGCCTGGCTCCTCATCAGCTGGGTGTGGGCAATGGGCATCCTGAGGGGAGCGGTTACTGAGGGGCGACTCTTGATGTGTATGTGGAAGTGCTCCTCGGAAGAAGTTCGTCACTTTGGAGAAGCCCCCGAACGTAGTCGCGTAAGGGTCTTGAATGAACCTCTGTAGAGATGACCAATCAGATGGCATGTTTACAGGCCCTTGTTTATGTTTATGTTATGTTTATGGCTTTAACCACACTAAAACATAACAAATATGACTTACAGACACAAGATCTGCACTGGTATCATCAAAGAGGTGCAGCTCATCAAACGACTGTGATAGGGCCCCAGAATCATGCGGGTATGCCAGGAAGAGCCTACCATCCATGGGAGACCTTACAGCAGAATGTCACATGAGTATGTAAATATATGGGTACTAAAATGCAAAAGGGTTGGTTGCAAAAGAATAAATTAGTATGCCACTCACGGGGCCAGCCTGATGTAACGCTGCATGGCTTTTAGCAGCTCTCTAGCACCCCCTCGTTGGAAGTGCAGGGGAGGGAGAGGATCGCCCCCTCTGGTGGTCAGCACCAAGAAGTTCCTGCCCAAAGAGAAGCGAGCCCTCCGAAGAGAGTACAGCTCTGAAAGGGGCAGGGAAAAGGAGCCCCACTGACCTGCCAAAAGACATAAATGTATGTGAGCATGTACGGTATCTAAATGCATGCGTACATCATCTGACAAGTAACAGTTTAGCACAGTACCTTTTTCTCTGACTGGTGGGTGCTCTTGCCGTCTTTCCTGCTTGACTGTACTAATGACGGCCCAGTCTGGCTCATAGCCTGGGTCAAACTTAGTTTCCTCTTCCCCTCCTTCCCCATCCTTTCAAGAAACAGAATTTAAGAGAGATTAAGAGAAGCAGAAGTTCAGGTGACAGGATACCATACAAAATAATTTTTTAAAGATGTTTTTAATGTTGTTGCGCTCAACAAGACTGCATTTATTTGCGCAAAAATACAGTAAACAGTAATATTGCAAAATATTATTACAACTGTTTTCTATTTTAATTCATTTTAAAATGCAAGTTATTCCTGTGATAGCAAAGCTGAATTTACAGCATCATTACTCCAGTCTTCAGTGTGACATGATCCTTCAGAAATCATTCTAATATGCTGATTTGGTGCTCAAGATACTTTTCTTGTTATCAATTATCTGTATTTTTGTGGACACTGTGATGCGTTTTTTTAGGATTGTTTGATGAAAAGAAAAAGAACATTTATTTGAAATAGAAAACTTTTTTTTATATTATATATATATATATATTCATTTTGAAATGTAATATGCAAAATGGCAATGTATTTCTGTATTTAAATGTACATTTTCCCATACATATGTGCAACGTTTAGTGCAAAATGAAAATTCCATTATATAATTTACATTTGCCATTTACTACACTAGAATGTAAATTAAATACATATTTTAACGCTAAGTTGCAAAATTAAAATAAAAAGTATTCCCCAAATTGATTAGACATGTTTAACATGTCCAAGCAAAGCAAAACTGTAGCAAAATTATCAGTTGAATGCTGTTTTTCCTAAATTAATTTAGACTTACGGATAGGACACTTGGGATTGCATTTTCATCAGAATACCACGTGATAATTGTAGCAAAATGCAACGTGAATTTCAAAATGCATTCTGAACCAAAGGTATAGCAACAGGGTAGCAAACGTGAAGAGCCTACGCGTTTCATAGCTGCTAGTTCAGTGTGCGTGAGAACAGTTTACTCCCACTGACAATCCCACATGCGCTACAGAGACCCACAGAGACGCGGTGGATATTTCACAGACAAACACCAGGTATGTGTGTGTGTGTGTGTGTGTGTCTGTGTGTGCAAGTGCGATAATGTTTGTTCCACATTGCATTTATAAGAGCAGTTAGCCACATTCAGAAAAATGAATGGATCGCTATGGACCTCTGCTGGATGTATATGGTAATTACACTTTTTTCCCTTCTAAAACTGTATTTCCTACAGATATTTTTTCTGTAACCAACCAAAGGCAGAATTCTGTCCCTAACACCTAGATCAATAGCCAGAAACAAATTAAATATTTAATTTTGATCATCGTTAAAGTGTCTTTTATTCATAAAAATGTAATATTTCAAATGCATGCTAATGGTGTAGTTGAATAATTTTTATATCCCCCTAAACACAGCATAATCTGCATCAAAAAATTAGTTTCAATAAATAAAAATATTGTTAAAAGTCACATTATTTGTTGTTTGTCACATGTAGTTGACCATTTTTGTGCTGTGGGTAATAGGAGGATTTTCCACCCGGCTACCACCGCAAATATATTTCAAACCTGTGGGAAGCACTGATATATTAAGCATTTCTCAGGGATTTCAGCACTTTCGTGGCTGAATATTCATGACTTTTACAATTACTCCTGATTGGTAATTTTTTTAAAGATCTTTTGTTTGTTTTAAAGATTTTTTTAATAGAGATTTAAATGGTTGTATTGTATGTGTGCCAATATCTTCAGTAGGACAAAAATGTTTTAATTCCCATTAATATTCAAAGACCTTTATTTCCATGACTTTCCCAGGCCTGCTAATCACAATTTACAAATTTCCCAAAATATGTTTTTTTCTTTGAACATGTTAAGTTCAATATTGATTTTAAATGAACATGTGACAAGTGACCTTTGAACTTTGAAGAGCAAACCGAGCGTTCCACCCTCTCTACTCAAGTCATTCTCTTACTAACCTTTTTGGTGTAGAAGACAGCAGGAGCATTTCTCACATCCTCCTCAACAGGGCTCCACTCCATTGCCGGCTCTCCATCCTGCAAGAGTTTAAATGTGATAACAGCCCTTAAATACTCTCAGGTTTTGTAAATGGTGTTAATAAATAGACGAAATTATTTACTAACATATAACATCATTAATAATACATAATAACATTAAATGTTTAATAATAAAATATGTTAATCCTGATACAGTCTGTTGATCATACCCGCTCAACTATCCGGATGAAGCCAGGGATGGTTGTGTCCTGATTGCTTCTTTTGGCATTGGTGTGGAGGTAAACACCCTCCTTCTCAAAGATCAGCTGATGAATGACATAAAACATCACACTTTTACAGCAGGACCAGATGTCAACAAAACTATAGATGAATAATTTGAAACAAGATGTCAATATATAATGATTATCATTCAGTTTTGATCATAGCAACAGCATTAAATAGATACAATGAATTTAAATGTTTGTTTTTTCTAATAACCCAACAATAAAATAATTGTAGCTTTAATACTATAGTGGACATTTCCTGATAGACTACAATAGATTAATAATTCAGCGGCTTACAAATAATATATTTCAGAAGTTAGATAAACAGCAGATCATCATATGGAATCTCATTCTAGCTGCTAGTTTTAAGCTATAATATTGCTTTATGTTATGACCAAAGCTCTCCAGTTAACCGGTCCGACCAGTGACGCCGTTCAATAAAATCTTCCTTGCTGAACGTGTTACCCAATGGGTGACAGTGGTATTTGAAAGATCAACCCATCATAAAGACATGCCAGTGACTAAACCATCAGGCTTGAACGGCATGTCAGTCATCAGCTTGGGCTAGCGCTAACTAGCTCCAGCTATAGAAAAACCGAGAGACAACCTCTTATCCTGAGACATTAAATACGTAAAAAGGTCAAAAATGTATATATAGTTTTGTGTGCTGTCATGTCAAATGTGACATCGTTGTAAGTAAGGTTACTGACAAACACTATCGCTACCCACCTTGTGACTTTCTGGCTTCGCCTCCATTCCTCCTGTGCTCACGTAGTTTGACCAAAACAATCACACTTCCGTTTTTTTCCCCTGGATGACACCGCCCACCTCCGCAGCAGCCAATCAGAAACTCACAAGACATGACGTCGTCTTTATTTTGTTGTTTTGAAGATGAGATCATGAGTATTATGTTCTTAGCATATATGTGTTGATATTTACAATAATTGAATGATCTGTAATACAAATCAGATGTCAGAATCGTGGAGGGGATCGTTGTTGAAAGTCGTCCCGCTGTCATCATAGATTCTGGCATAATTTGCTCATTTTCATGTCCTTTTTTCTCTTCAGTGAAAAAAAAGGGAAAAAAAGAATGACACTCACCATTCACTTTCACTGCATGGGGAAAATATGCATTGATGACTGAGGCTGTCATTCTGGAGGCTGCCAGTCTCCTTTTGTGATCCATTGAACAAAGACAGTCAAAGACAGTCAGTTTTGATTTCATTTTGCTCTTTAAATTCTCTTTATGATCAGCTTCCTTCAATGTCACACCTGCTCATGTTTGTTCTTTCTGAACGTTACCTTTGCAAATGTGTTGAGAAGGGTGTTCCTGACCGCGCGTGCGTCCGCTCTAATGTTGCCATGTCCGCTTATTTCGCGTTTGATGGGACCCTTATATGGACCCTTTTCACAAGACTGTGACGACGCGTTTAAAGGGGTCATATGATGCTGCTAAAAATAACATTATTTTGTGTATTTGGTGTAATCATCTGCATCCTAAATCCTCGAAAGTTTTTCATATTAGTATTTTTTTTTTTTTTATGTATCTACATTTATAACACTATTCTTTGTATTATATCACCTTTGCATCAAATTAAGCTTCTAAATTGGCCACATTCACTTCATTTGTAACTTTGATTTTTGTTTCTTTCTTTTAAAGAAAACAAGTAGAAGTTATTATTTTTGTAGCATGACAATGCACTTCAACAACAGCGGTGCCTGTGTTGTCCCAAATTCTACATAGCGTTTTTAGGGGCTGTAATGACTTTGGCTGTTGATACTTCAAGGTGCAATAGGTGATTGTCTTCAGAATTTTTTTTTGTTATGTTGGTTGAAAGTCTCTTCACATCCCAATAACAATAATTAAGTTAAGTGGTCTAAATGTATTTCTTTGTATTTATATATTCTGTGGAAGGTGTAGGACCAAGAAATGCTTGTCCAATCAAAACGTCTGTATTTATATATTCTGTAGAAGGTGTAGGACCAAGAAATGCTCGTCCAATCAATTTTGATTGACTTTCCTTCCTGCCTGTCAGCATATGTATTTGCATACCTCTGCGCACCCGGTTCGGGCAGACAGCATACGTCATCAGCGCAGTCACATACGCTATTGCAGACAGAGTGAGAATGGCAGGCAAACATCAACAACCTGATCTTCCTTCCTGGTATTGTTGTACTTTTACTAACTGTGCTATAAAGTTTTCTCACTGGTGAATGACACATGATGTACTGTAGTAATGTTGTCTCTGATTGTCTGATCTGCATGTGTTTATGCGTTCAGAGGGCGTGGCTTTGTTTCATATAAGGAGGTGTTTGTCATTTCTAAACTCAAATTCGAATTGAATGGATCTCTCTTTCTTTCTCAGGAGTCTTTTCAATGGATGAGGATTCTCTGTCCCGGGACTGTGAGCCCTTCTTTGAGTCTGATGGGGAGGAGGAGAGCACTGATGGTGAAGAATTATAATAATAATAATAATAATTATTATTATTATATTATTTTAAATAAGAATGTACCAATATTACAATTCTGGTAAATGCCAAAAAATAGATAACAAATATATAAAATAGATAAGTGTTATTTAATTATTAGTATTTTAAATTATTAATTTTAAGTGGCTGTTAGGTGATGTTGAAAAATAGGGGAAATCAGCATATATAAAAATATCCCATTTCAGCTGGTACAGGTTCACCACTGTTCAAAAGTTTTAGGGTCAGTAAGGTTTTTTATTTTTTATTAATGGTTTCATTCAGCAAGGACACATTATATAGAATTAAAAGTAACAGTAAAGACATTTAAAATGTTACAAAAGATTTTGGCTTCAAATAAATTATCAAAAAAATTGTACAAAAAAAAAAAGGCATCACGGTTTTCATAAAAATATTAGGCAGCAGCACAGCTGTTTTCAACATTGGTAATAATGATAAATGCTTTTTTTAGCAGGAAATCAGCATATTACAATTATTTCTGAAGGATCATGTGACACTGAAGACTGCAGTAATGATGCTGTCTTCACAGAAATAAATTACAGAAATAAATGAGTTAAAATGAATATTCCCCCCAAAAAAGTTATTTTGAATTGTAATAACATGCAACTATTACTGTTTTACTGTATTTTTGATTAAATAAACGCAGTCTTGGTGAGTATAAGATACTTCTTTCAAAAACATTTTAAAAATCTTACCGACCCCAAAAATAATGTAAAATAATGTGCATTCTTATTTTAAAATCTTTATTCAGTAATCACAAGCGAATATGAAAAGTCATAGAAACTGTTTCAAGCACAGTGACCGTTCATGTAAGTGTTGTTCAAAGAGATCATTATCTGAGTTATGACACTAACATCAATGTGTTTTTATTGCAGTCATTCGTGTATTTACATCTGTTTTATTGCTGTCAGGCTCTCTGAGTGAGGAAGCTCCTCCACCTCCACGTGGCCTGGCAGTAGGTCACCTTTCGTCTCGCTCTTCTAAGCCCATGGCAATGGCTCGTTCACTGCCTGTCTCTGTACCAGTGTGGGGCTACAGGAACAACCATGCCCCTCAGGGCGACTCTCATAGTGGAGAACGGGTCGGTTGTACATCCGCTTCATACATGTCCTCATCCACATACCCTCCTACTACAGCTTCATAGAGATTGACAATTCAAATGACCTTTTTTTGCAGATTATGTTTGCACTTTCAATACAAAGGATGTGTAAGATTGTAGGAAGCAAAATTACGCCACCTACTAGATTACTCATTTGACCAAATTTGAGGCTAAATTGTTCGTATCATTCATTGATAAGACAATTTCATAATTAATGTGTTAAATAGGTGCAATATTATTGTACTGCATTATTGACCCAGTTATCGATACAATATTTTGTTGCCAAGTCCTTTTTTGATTAACACCTTTACTGCTGTTGTGACAAAATGCACTTATACTGTGCTGCTTGAAAATTTGTTAACCCTTTAGAATTTTCTATATTTCTGCGTAAATATGACCCAAAACCTCATCAGATTTTCACACAAGTCCTAAAAGTAGACAAAGAGAATACAATCAAACAAATGAGACAAAAATATATACTTTGTCATTTATTTATGGAGTAAAATTATTCAGTGTTAAATATTTGTGAGTGGCAAGTGTTTGTGAATCTTTGCTTTCAGTATCTGGTGTGACCCCCTTTTGCAGCAATAACTGCAGCTAAACGTTTCTTGTAACTGCTGATCAGTCCTGCACAATGGATTGTAGGAGTTTTAGCCCATTCCTCAGTACAGAAGCGCTCCTACTTGCTTCAGGTCCTTTCACAATTTCAATTGGATTAAGGTCCGGACTTTGACTTGGCCGTTTCAAAACATTAACTTGGTTCTTCTTTAACCATTCTTTGGTAGGACGACTTGTGTGCTTGGGGTTGTTGTCTTGCTGCATGACCCACTTTCGCTTGAGATTCAGTTCATGGACAGATGTCCTGACATTTTCCTTCAGAATTTGCTGGTATAATTCAGAATTCATTGTTCCATACATGATGGCAAGCCGTCCTGGACCAGATGCAGCAAAACAGGCCCAAACCACGATACTACCACCAACATGTTTCACAGATGGGATAAGGTTCTTATGCTGGAATGCAGTGAGGGTTTTTTTTTTCTCCAAACATAACGCTGCTCATTTAAACCAAAGTGTTCTATGTTGGTCTCATCCATCCACAAAACATTTCTCCAATAGTTCTCTGGCTTGTCCACATGATCTTTAGCAAACTGCAGACAGGCAGCAGTGTTGTTTTAGGAGAGCAGTAGCTTTCTCTTCGCAACTCTGCCGTGGACACCATGGTTGCTCAGTGTTCTCCTGATGATGGACTCATAAACATTAACATTAGCCAATGTGAGAAAGGCCTTTAGTTGCTTAGAAGTTAGCCTGCAGCCCTTTGAAACCTAGCTGAATTTTACACGTCATGCTTTTAGAGTGTTCTTTGTTGATGGACCACTCCTGGTGAAGGTAACAGTGGTCTTGAATTTCCTCCATTTGTACACAATCTGTCTGACTGTGGATTGGTGGAGTCCAAACTTTTTAGAGATGGCTTTGAAACCTTTTCTAGCCTGATGAGCAACAGCAACTCCTTTTCTGAGGTCCTCAGAGATCTCATTTGTTTGTGCCATGATACCCTTCCACAAACATGACCAAACTTTGATAGATCCCTGTTCTTTAAATAAAACAGGGCACACACAGACACCTGCTAATCATCTCACTGATTAAAAGCGGTTTAACAGGACAGGTTCCACTCAGAACAGGCCTCACCATGGTCGACCAAAGAAGTTGAGTGCACGTGCTCAGCGTCATATCCAGAGGTTGTGTTTGGGAAATAGACGTATGAGTGCTGCCAGCATTGCTGCAGAGGTTGAAGGGGTGGGGGGTCAGCCTGTCAGTGCTCAGACCATACGCCGCACACTGCATCAAATTGGTCTGCATGGCTGTCGTCCCAGAAGGAAGCCTCTTCTAAAGATGATGCACAAGAAAGCCAATTTATTTGATTGGATTCTCTTTGTCAGGACTTGTGTGAAAATCTGATGGTCTTTTGGGTCATATTTATTTAGAAATATAGTAAATTCTGAAGTGTCCACAAACTTTCAAGCAGCACTGTATAATTTTTTTTATAAAATGTATAATTTATTTTTAGAAGAAAAATGGAATAATGGCCACTGTTTTAGTATTATGTCACGTTTATTCACTTTTACTTGTTTTTTGCTTGATTTAAATGTCTTTTATTTTAGGTGGGCTGTACGGACCTGGACCACATAGCTGCCAGTATGAAAGCCCTGCTGGTCCCCGGAGCCACAGATGGAACGGAGATGTTTGGAGCACTGCCACGACCTCGCCTTAACACGGGTGACTTCTCTCTCAAGCACTGAGAGAAGACGAATGTGTGCGTATGTACTGTATGTTTGAGCGTGAATGAGAAGGGGTGGGGGACCGCGAGCATGTTTGTGTGCGAAAGTGATTTGAACAGAACTGGAGAGTTTGATGGATGTTTTTAACAAAGATGTTGCCAAATCGTAAACTTCTTCCACATATCATTAATACTTCTATGGCACTGAAAGTGGTGAAACCTTTACCAACCCTTCACATCTGCGGCAGAAGGAGGAGAGGTTTGATTAGCATGTCTTAATTGGAGAATTTCTTTTGGCGGATGGTTGTGGCAGACTTTAGTTACATAGTGCATTTCATTGAGAAACACTAACAGAGCAAAAGTACATAATTACATTACTAATCATACCCAGCAACTGTCCTCTGCAGTGTGGCATTTACTGATAGTATATGAGCCTATTTACACGCTGAGATACTCGCACATCCATCACCAGGGGAGCATTGTACATTAGCAAACACTATATGTACTTGGATATATAGACTGCTGCATTCAGATGTGAATCCAGTAGTGTATATTCCATGGCAAGATTGCCAAAGCTGACTAGATGTTAATCTGAATGCTTGCAAATTATGTCACTTTCTGCCGGTGTGCACTCATTTTTATTTCAGATACTGTCCTGAAGACTTTCTAAATCAATGCTTTGTAAAGCAAAAGACAATGAGCGGACAAAAAAATTCGGTAACGAATGTTTGGGATTTTTCACCCATAAATTACATGTTTCTGCATTATAACTGATTAATGTGCTGATAACTGATACGAATGCAGAAATGCAAATTGTATAATTGTTGATTAGTATGATAACTTCTCAAATCTTGATAGACTGAATGATATTTCAAATATGAGGGTTTACAACACTACAGATGTCAACCAGCTATGCGTTCATCTTAAACATTTCACAACTGTTCAATGTTTAAGTAAATACGTTTGAATAAACAAATTGTTTGTTGTTGAATTCTGTTGCCCTGGGCATCTACTTCCATTGAAAAGTTCAAAGATTTTGTCTAGGTGTGGTTGGGCAGGCTGAAGAATATATGTGTAACTCTCTGAGCAAAGTCGATGCTTCCTGTGCTCAGCAGAGGGCAGTGTTGTTCTTTTGTAGTTTTTATGTACAAACTCTCCCTTAGCATTCATTTACACATTTAGCAGACACTTCTATCTAACGAACAGAGGCGGACTTACCCATTAGGCAAAGGTAGGCAACCGCCTTGGGCCCCAAAAGCCAAGGGCCCCCTAAAATGCTTTTCATCTACAAGATACGCATTAAGCGCGGACATGCGAACAGTTGCTTTTTACGGTGTTTATCACCACGACAACCGTCTGCTTGTCCGAGTTGAACACATTTCTCGTGTATCCTGCTTGTAGCAATTGAAAATATGCATCTGAAGCTGTAATTAAATATTGAGCAACAGTGCGTGTTATATGTTTATTGTTTTAAATGCTGCTTACTTATGCATAAGAACCCAAGTAGAGGATGCATACGCAGTTTGTTTGGTTGATATAATCCTTAGGTGTGTAAATATATAATTTCCTTTTCCTTATTTTTTTTTTTCATTTAAATTTGTAGTTAAAATAACTAAAATAAGCATATTTTAAAGTTTAGAATTAGAGGTTTAGATTAGGCTGGTCATCAGTGGACTTTCCTGCTATATATAGGCTATATTTTTTCACACTTTTCTCATTCTCACTAATTCAAGGGAACCCACTGTCTTCAGAAAAGTTTCAATGGCATTTTCATTCTATCTGACAAAGTAGCGTTTATGAGCAGCGCTGCTTTGTTTACAGCCATTACCGGGGAAACCGCTATATTTCTGACGTCCCAAAAGTGCCTCCTACTGGCAGATAATGAATGTTCATTTTCAATAATCCAGTCTGTAGTTTTTGTTCAGACCAATGCGAAAATCCACCCACATAACCCCGTTTTAAATTAATATCATTATTTATACTTAAGACACATCTCTTTTCTTAAAAAAAATGTTTAAAGGCTCAATTGTGAGGTTTATCATTTTATAATTTATTTTGTTTTTGTGAAAACTAAATCAATTGCTATTTTGTGGTCTACAACATGAAAGAAAGCCATTATAACATGTACATGAAAAATGTATAAACATTGGACACAACTGTGGGGCACCATTATGCAGCAGCAAGCATCACAACAAAAAAGGAACCTCAAGGCTAAATTTGTAAATGTGTGCAAATACATAGGGCCCCATTCATCTATTTTGCCTGGGGCCCCCAAATCACTAAATCTGCCCCTGTAACGAAACTTATAAATGAATACTAAAATAAAACGATTCATCTTAAATTCATTCCCGTTCCATTAGCAGAGTTATGACAAAAAGTCAAAATTGTGAGATTGTTGAGATGAGTTGAAATTATGACAAATAATTTTGACATAAAAACTATTACAAAAAGTAAAAAAAAAAACATCATGACAAAAAGTTGAAATAATGAGTTTATAATTTTGAGATCAATGTTGACATTACATTTTTTGTCGTAATTATGACTTTTAATCTCTTCATTCTATAACTTCAAAATTCCAACTTGTTGTCTCATAATCATGACCTGCATAATTATGACTAAGTCATTTTTTAAAATCTGTACTTATGTGTGAATAAAAACCTACAGTAAATTAGAAGACTTTGATTCAACTACTTGTATAGGTTCGTATAGATTACTTTTATGATGTCTTTATGTAGTTTGTAAAGCTTGAAAATGTTGAATCTTTCAATTGATGAACAAAAAATATAAGAGAATACAACAAAGTGATTCACCTTCACTTCATTCCCATTCCCACTTTTGATTTAATTCCCATTTATCTCATTCAGGTCAGGTTTGCATTAGCCAATCAACTAATCCGTGAATACCTTAAATTACTCTGACTGGCTGATGGCACCACAAGAACACCCACAGTCTCAAACCTTTCACTAGTAACAGAAAAGAAGCCGTAATTTAAAATGTGTAAATTAGTATCTTTTGTATACTTTTACACAGACGTTGTTGCTAATTAAAAATAATCTGTGACTATGCAGAGCTGAATTTTGAAGAGAGCTGAAAGGGTAAAAAATTATATACTAAAGATTTTGTTTTCTCCACAAAAAAGTACTTTTGATTGTCTTGGTCTAACCCTAACTGGGTCATGCTAACAAGCCAAACATTGGCCCGTTGATTAGCCCCCCGAAACCTGTACCTGGTTTTAATGACATGTCAAAAATAAAAAAACAACATACCACTCATATATAACACATCGCTACTATTTTGAGCTAGTTTATTAGACCACAGAGATAAATATTCACTACAGTATCTGCATTTGTCATCACATGGAATATAAAATTAATACAGTGACTTTTCAAAATCATTAGTATAAAGATTAATGCTACACCAATTAAATTGCTGGCTAAAATACTATATTTTGAACCAACCTAGTGGTTAGTAACAGGCTGATTCAGGTTTAGAATGCAAGTCTCCATTATGGTTTCAGTAGTATTATTCATTTTGTTGTAGTTAGATAACTTTTGTATCTTACTCCCTACCAATGACTCTTTCTCAAAGTTTCCTGTCCTCTTTCTTATATCACCCTTACCCTGTTTCCTTCCAACCCCTCCCTCTCTTCTTCTGTATTCACGCCCCTACTGATCGTTCTTTCGGATCCAGCAGTAGGAGTTCCTGCCCACCCAGAAACCAGGGAAGAGCTTCTCCTTGAAACTGGTTGCAAACCGATGAATCAGTCTGGTCTCCTTGGAGCCGTTCTCTCCATCTTCAACAAGGATAAATTTGATGATGCCAGCTGGCTGGTCAGCGTAGATGCCAATGGTGGGACAGAGGGGAGCCTGGAATTCGATGTTCTCTCCGTTGTGCCAGATGTGGTAGCAGGATCCGGCCCAGCCCACACCCCATGACAGGTCATTCTCTCCCAGACCACATGGGCCATCCTTAGCTTTCCGCCCTGCGCTTTCACACGCTGCCCCAATTACCACCCAGCCCTCGCAGTCCACCTCCCAGTACCCACGACTGCCCAGAAGACCCTCCTTACACAGCACCTTCAGGAGGATATTGTGAAAGTTATCCAACAGCAGTTGCCTGGTTTCTACATGTTGACCATCTTATGCATTACTTTCTGTCATCATTTACTCAGCCTCATGTCATTTCAAACTTGCGTAGCTGTCCTTTTGAGTTAAACTTGTGAGTGAGTGAGTGAATCATTCAGGCTGGTTTTGTGAACCATATCAACAGATTCATTGAAATATTAGACTAATGATTTGATCATGAAGCAATACAATCACATACATAGATTTATGGAAGCCCATTTCATAAAAAAGATATCATGCCAAAAAATGTGAGATAAGCATAATTATGACAAAAATGTGAGACTGTTATAAGATAAAAAGTCGAAATTATGATATAGAAAGTAATAATTATTAGATTAAAAACTATGACAAAGTTAAAAAAGACATCATTACGACAAAAAGTTGAAATTGTGCGATGCTAAGTTATAATTATGAGATAGCAAAACTTATTAGATAAAATGTCATAATTGAGAAAAAGTCAAAATGATGAGATAAGTTATAACCTATGACATTTAATCTCATCATTCTAACTTGGAATGTCATAATTCTGACGTTTTGTCTCACAATCATGACCTAGCATCCCATAATTTCGATTAATTTCAAGTCATGTTTTTTAATCAGTGCTTATGTGTGAATAAAAGCCTAAATCAAATCCTTTCATCAGATTAAAAATTGTGAATTCATTTGTGCATATATATATATATATATATATATATATATATATATATA
>NW_015558637.1:855640-863570 GCF_001515605.1 Sinocyclocheilus anshuiensis
TATATACTTTATGTAGTTTGTGAAGCTTGAAAATGTTGATTACATAGACTTTCAATCAATCGACAAAAAATATTTAATAATTAAAATTAATTTTTGTTCTGAAGATGAACGAAAGGCTTTTGGAACAACACGAGGGTGAGTAAATGATGACAGTTTTAATTTTTGCGTGAACTAACCCTTAAAAGCGTAAATAAAAAGATAGTACTGGAAAAATGGATTTTTATAAATCGCACTGCAAAACTAAACAATAACAACAAAACATGTAGAGACCGAGTCAGAGACTCACTCACATACCTGTGGTGAATGTTCATATCTCTCTGGCCTGTCTAGAACAGGACACACTTCCTCTGACATACGTGACACTTTGGCTCCACCTTCTGAGAGCCACAACATTTTCTGAGCAGTTCTGTCATCCAGAGAGAGATTTATCCAGTCTGAGAGAGAAATAACATTTCAGAGGTCAAGGGCATATTAAATTATAATATAGAACTATATGTGACCCTGGAGCACAAAAGCAGTCTTAAGTCGCTGGGGTATATTTGTAGCAATAGCCAAAAATTTAACTATAATATAGAACTATATATATATATATATATATATATATAAAAAAGCAAGAAACAAGACAGTTCTTGTAATCTTCATGCATACATTTCATCAGCTCAGCTCTAGTATCGGGCTCAGTGATGTTGGGGTCATATGGTGGTGCCTTTTCTGTGATGGAAGGAAGAAGAAACAGCAACAGGTCATTATATTCTATAACATGACTGCACAATCCTATTTAAATGTCAGCTGTATAATGGAGGCCCAAGCTTCATGTGATTTCCATTGTATTATGATCCTCTCCTATTAACACTATTAAGACAGAGAGGTGTAAAGACAGCAGCACTCACCTTGAAAAAGTCATGGCAATGATCATACATGCAAACCATATTGTCAGATTTACATGCTATTTTTATCTGAGTATAAGTGTCGGTTCTATTATAAGAATTAAAGTTACATCTCCATGTCTTTGACCATCATGACACCTGCAGTGTTGACCAAACTTTGATGACTAATGATCAAAAAATAAGTTGACTATTAAAAACAGCTGAACATCTGCTAACAAATAAAATGCATGTGAAATATGCATTTTGTTGCTGCATTTGAAAATATTTTTTACATAAATGTAAAAATGCTTAAAAAGCATGAACTTGATGAAAAATATACTACGTTTTGCAGGTTTGCTGACATATTTTTGGAGGGTGAGGTTTTGGAAAGCAGCTGTAGCAACAGGGGGCGCTCTGATTAAGACTTGTAGTTTGCAGTTACCTGCAGGATTTGCTTCTGCTCTCGATCCTTTTCTTCCTGTAGGGGTGAAAATGTACATCAGTTTACATCAGAGGTGACCATTAAACCACTTTAAATGAAGGCACAGGCAGTTTGGAAATGACACTGACACTGCACAAGCATTCTAGAGTCTTCCCTTTCCTTACATTACTTTTCTGATCCCCATTCCTTACCTCTTGTGTGCAATATATCACCCTATGGTATGCAATTCATCTACCCCCACTGTTGTTAGCACTGAATCATGTAGTTTACCCATGCCTGTCAGGGTTTAGGTTACATCTGAGAAGCATGCTAGGCCTAAACTTACATTCACCATGGACACATATCATAGGCTCTGACAGCACTTTCCAAAAATACATTTTTGTTTCTGCCTCACGTCCTTTTCTATGGTGTTAGTGGTGTTGGCATGTTTATGTCCAGCACTGCGCTTGCAGGTTTAACACTTTTCTTGTTACTGTTGAGCTTCTCAAGCACCTTCTGAGAGATCCATCTGCAATCTTCTGGCACATGTATTACATCTCACACATTTTTTTGCCTTCTTTTGTTAACGTGGACATTAATATTAGCATCATAATTATCAGTGCTGGCATTAAGTGCATTGGTGCAGTTTTTGTCAGTTAAAGTGTTAATTGCAGCAGCAGACTGGTGGCAAAGAGGGAAAAGGTCACTGTAACAATGAAACATAACTAATATCCTGCAAATGGAGTGTTGTAGTGGCTAAAACTCGGGGCTGAAAAGGAAGGTGTAAGGAAGTGTGTATATAAAATTTATTTTATGTATATAATTTGTTTTTCCATATATCATTTACCATCAGCAAAAAAAGCATGCTGTCAGTAATTCCTCAGTCACGTTTAAGCAGGCCTGCGATGCTGGTAAAAGCAGTTTGTGTTTGAGACTCTTTTGATTGGCTGTGTGGTTCGGGCAATGGGTGGGGACAGAAGTAACTGACATCGCTATAATGGGTCTTCGTGACAGCGTCATGCACCTCTAAGTGATCGGGTCAGCTGTGTTTCAGCACATAGAGGACTTGACTTCTGTACACCTGTTCAAGACCCCCACCTCTGTTTGTGATCTTGCTGACAATCACTGAGAACAGATTGTTCAGAGGTCACCATCATCATCGTCATCCTTAACATCTTTTATTTAATTTGTTATACACTCTCAGAAAAAAAGGCACAAAACTGCGGCAGTAGCCGTTCAAAAGGTACTAATATGTACACTTTAGGTATACTAATATGTACCTTTAAGGTATTAATACGTCCCATTTAGGGGTAAATAAGATATGAAGATGTATATTTTTGCGTTTGTACCTCAGGATACCACCTCAGTGACAACTTTGAACCTTTTTTTCTGAGAGAGTACATCGGTGAGTTGCCTTTATCAAAGACACATCTACGCACATTATGACAGGGAAGCCCTTACAGGCCATCATGTAATTATGAGATACAAGCTCATACAAATGGAAGACAATGAAAACAAGCAAATGGCGCAGTCATTAATCTTTCTGCAGTGAAACCTTAGATATAATCCTGGTGCACACATAAATTCCTTCAGTTGCTTGGGACTTAAAGAGGGAGTTATAGAGGAATGGATGGTGCAGGAGCGAAGGGAACAGAGGTAGTAAAGGGATCAGGGCTAGAGATTAGCAACTGCTGCTGACAGGTCACTCCATCAGTCATAGCCTGTTTCACCCTCTCTTCAGGGATCTCTTCCTTATAGGGGCTGGTATGGAGGGAGTCAGGAAGAACAAGAGGGAGGGGTCGAACATAACAGCCAGCATACTATACTTCACCCATGGTCATGAAGCAGAGCTCCAAAATAAAACAAATCAGAAAGATCTAAAAATGTCGGATGTCGAGGCTGTGTTCATGCAATTTGAAGCCATGCTGACAGCTCTTCAAGTCAGGGTTTTCTCCCTGGTGTGACATTCAACCCTGGTGTTTTGTGAATGATGACTTGGTGGAGATTGACCATGAACGGAAGAATGCTGTAAACAAGAGGTGCACGGAAGGGGTCTGGGTGAAAGCCTTGTTTTAAAATCCATAGTGTCCAATAAGGGATCATTCACAAAGCCTCGTTCACTCACATCTTTCACCAGATGAACACATAATTGTGAAAGACTGATGGTCTGACACAGATTGCAAATCAGAAGACAGAGAATGAGAAGGACCAGAAACAGTGATAAGTACTGCAAATAATAATAATAAGGATTTATTTATTGCCATTTTGGCAATACTTTACAATAAGGTTCATTAGTTAAACATTAGTTAATGTATAAACTAACATGAACTAACCATGAGCAATACATTTGATACTGTATTTAGTAATCTTCATTAACGTTAGTTAATAAAAATACAGATGTTCATTGTTAGTTCATGTTAGTTCACAGTGCATTAACTAATGTTAACAAGATTTTAATAATGTATTAGTAAATGTTGAAATGAACATTAACAAAGATTAATAAACGCCGTATAAGTGCAGTTCATTATTAGTTCATGTTAACTAATGTAGTTAACTAATGAACCTTATTGTAAAGTGTTACCGCCATTTTTGTCTTGTTTTCCATTAAAAAAAATACATTCTGAACACACTGTAAGAATCAGTGGAAAAACAAAAAAAGTTACTGGTAAGTTTCTGCCAGGACATTATCTGTCCAGTTTACAGACATTTTCTTTAACCCTGAAATGCAATACAATGCAATGCGTAAAAAAATATAGGGAAAATATTAGGGTATTTTTATTTCTTTGAGCATAAATTTAACAAACTTTTGTGAGGTTTGTGCTTAAAAAATTATTTAATTAATATAAAAAATAATAAGTAGTTTACAATTTTTATGTACCTATATAATTCTCTAAAGATTTATGTTCTTTTAAAAAAAAGTGTATTAATAAGTATTAAAATAAGTATTAAAAAATACTTAAGAACTTTTTTTTGCCAGAGAAGTGATAAACAAACAAACAAACAAACAAAAAAAGATAGTTAATCAAGTGATTGAAAAGGTCAGATCATTCACCCGAGTGGAAACCTTGAGCATGGCATTATGGGAAATCCATGTTATATTTTGTTTCTACATTATAATTTATAAACATTAAATGTTGTCACCTGAACCACATTGTCAGTGTTTATCAAATCCTTTAAATAAAACTGGCATCGTATCAACTGGAACAACCGTCTGCTGTTGAGAAACTTTGAACTTCACCTCTTTTTAGCATCAGTAGTTATGTTGATGACTTCAGGGTCTTTGCTAGGCTTTGGTGTCTTTTGCTCATGATGACAGTGCAGAAAGCAAGTTGTTTGTGTTGGACAAGTCTTTAGGGTGTTTTGCCAACCTCTGCCATGCACCCAGCAGCTACGGGCACGCTGGTATGGTTCATATTTGGTGTCTGGATCAAGGAGACGTTATGCATGATGATTTGAAAGGGAAGGCGATGGATATGATTTTGCGGCCCCCCCAAGTGTTGAAAACCACATGCTGAGTGTCGGCCCTCTGTTGATTGCTTACTTGAAACAGGCCCGATGGAAAATAACATGAACAGGCAGATACACAAATAGAAGGGATTCATGTCTGTAAAGGGAGATTTCAGAGGTGTGACCCATCACTGCTACCTTGCCCAGTAAGTCAGACCCAACTAATCTCAGAAAGAGGAGGGTAGAGCTGTGGAGATGAGTTACTGTGGAGGGTTTTACACGTCATTACCCCTGTGATCAAGAAGGCGGCATGTCATCATTGATAAGTTAATAAGAAACCAGCAGCAGCCTCTTTTCATCTTGTAATAAGGTGCAAGAGGGTCCTAACAAGGAGAAAAGCGGTACTAAAAAGATATTATATTTCATTATATTATATTATATTATATTATATTATATTATATTATATTATATTATATTTTTTAATTGTTTGTTTTATTTTAATTTAAGTAAATATTAAAAATTATATTTTTATGAAAAAATATTACAAATTAAAAATTAAATCACCAAAAGAATTAACCAAAAATTTTCAAATTAAAATACAATTAAAATTGAAATGAAATTGAGATAGAGAGAGAGAGAGAGTGAGAGAGAAAGAGAGAGACAGTTGTTGAGATGACAGATGAGGGCGACATGTTAAAGTAGAAGGGTGAAAGCGGTACCATGCAACTATATTAACACCTGAAAGAAGATTCATCTGATGAATTCTGATCATTTCACTTGTATATCAGTCTTACTGTGTGCTATTGAATTTGGAAACATTTTAAAATATGCAATGATTTACTTATAGTGTTGGGCATACACAATATACCTTTACAGTATATGTAAATGCTGAGTAAAGCACAGCTATAAAGCCTTCCAAATGATTTTGCATTTGACTTCTTTAAAGTATTTCAAATAGTATGTGAGTTTAGGGGATTTTTGACAACATGCTTATTAGGGCTGTGCGATATTGAAGAAAAATGTGATATGTGATACCTTGTTAAAAAATGCGATATTCGATATGCGATACTATATTGCTTAAAGTGTGTAAAATCTATTTAAATTATATTTTAAAATATTTAAAAATGAAAATTATATAACCAATTTGTTTCACATTCTTTCTTGGAAAAGAAAGAATCACTATAACTTCTGAAAGTGACCAGCAGTGTTTTAGCAGTACATAAAAAGTTATGTCACAAATCAGAAAATGTCATTTTAACATCAGTGTGAACATACAAACAAAAAAATTTATGACACTAATTTTATATCATTGTAACTGCTTTCCATACACTTTAAGTACTTCTTCATATACCACAGCAAAAATAATAGTCTGAGAAAGTTGATTAAAGACGTTTTTTGATGAAAAAACATGATTAAAGGCAAGTGAACAGTCAGTAAAAAAAAAGAAAGAAAAAGAAAAACAAATACACAATTTACAAGCATAAAATAAAGTAGTATTCAGGTACCGAAATTTAATAATTAAGTGTAAAATAACACTGCATAGTGTTCACTGTATGAATTAAATTTAGATTAATCTTTGTTATAGCAGTTTTGTTGTTTTGTTAACATTAGTGACATATTCAGCAGCACGTATTTATAGGCTGCAGTCCCTTTAAAACTGACTGCACGGATCCAGTATAATGATACACATCCGATTTCTTTCTCAGCTGTTTACATTCATTTAAAACATAACCGACTGCATTTACGAGAATGATCGTCGAGACGGGTACTATTGACATAATTCTGTGTGTATGTGTCTGTTCGGATTATTAATTAAAATGAAAAGATTAGGAATATCAGGAAAAATGTTCAGATGGGTGAAAGAATTTTTGTATGGACGCTCGACAGAGGTGAGAGTGAGAAAAACTTTTTCAGGAAGTTTTTTGGTGGATAATGGAACGCCACAAGGAAGCGTTATAAGTCCTCTGTTGTTTTCAATAATGATTGATGATGTATATAATAATATTGGGCAAGGCATAGAGAAATCGTTGTTTGCGGATGATGGGGCAATGTGGAAAAGAGGTAGAAATGTTGAATATGTTGTGAAACAGTTGCAGGAAACAATCAAAACGGTGGAGCAGTGGTCTTTGGAATGGGGATTTAAATTTTCTGTTGAAAAAAACAAAAAGGAACAAAAAGGAACTCTTCTTTACAAGGAAACAAATTGGAGCAGAGGTCAAACTGTATTTATATGGCAAGGAGCTGGAAAGGATAGAATCATTCAAATTTGTAGGAGTGTGGTTCGATGCTAGGCTCACATGGAAGGTACAAATTGATAATGTCATAAACAAGTGTAAAAAGGTTTTAAATGTGATGAGATGTTTTCTTAAAAAATCTGCAGATGATAAGGGTTGGAGTCTACTTCTAATTTATATATATATAATTGTTTTTATTTTTATTTTTTTGGTGTTGTGTATAGTGATTTAGATCCTGAGTCCACCCTCCAGATCAGTGGGTGGCGGTAATGCACCCGAAAGCTGTTTGCCAACCGCCAATAAAAACAAAAGAAGAAGAAGAAGACGTCATCAGCGTGCGCCGCGCTCCCGCGTCTGTTGTGATTGGATGAAGAGAGGTTTGTGCTTTTTAAAACTTTAACGCGTTTAACTCGATGTCAGCCGCTCGGAAAACTCTATAGTTTTAGCAATAACTGTGAAATGTATTATTTATCATTCACTGTAACATCGTAATGCTTTATCCGACATTAATGAACGATAGTTTTCTGAGTGAAGCGAGCGGCTGATCTTTTGCCGGAATAATTCACAAAGTACAAATTACGCTTTTAATGTGATACAGACTTTAGAAGAACATTAAAATAGAAACAATACAAAGTCCTTCAACATGGAAAGCAATAGAAATTTAGTTACTAAGTCATGTTTAATTATAATTTCCCCAGATAATGGTTTCATATCGGGCACTGCGCTTTGACAGGGCTGCGGGACACGAGCAGGACATATTAGTGCTGGGCGGTATACCGGTTCATACCGAATACCGGTGTTTATTTTTGTTATGATATGAATTTTTAAAACACCGCAATACCGGTGTATGTCGCTTAATTAAACAACGTTCGGAACGCGACACTGTTTGAAAGAAGTCCCTTTTCACTGTTGCACTGTGGTGAGGGAACAGCTGTATGTGTTACTAAGCGTGAAAGTTCCGA
>NW_015558637.1:863862-894510 GCF_001515605.1 Sinocyclocheilus anshuiensis
TTTATTTTCTTTTGCAAAACTTTATTTTCTTTCGCAAAACTTTATTATTTTGCATATATATGTGGCATTATATTGACTCCATAGTTCGCGCGCTGTCTGAAACGCGTCTCTTTGTGCTTTGCACGTGTGTGCGGCTTGTGAGTGCGCTTCAGGTGTCAGACAGCAAGACGAGACGCAAAGAGTTGTTTTCTGCAACTTATTGCACTTAACTCTTTTTAACGTCAAGCAATTCTCTGCTATATGCGTCGAACTAAAACTTTGACCTTTTGCAACTTTTGATTTAAGTAGCCTATTATTAAAATAATTCAGATATCGTACGCCCTTGTGATTTGCGATATTTCGATAATTTCGATATATCGTGCAGCCCTAATGCTTATCTTAAAATATACGCAGGCTCGAGAGAATTTGCAAGGTCTTGTATGATCATCTTTCCTCTTATAATAATGTGTTGTCAAAAGATTGTGTAGAGCGGCTGCTAAACCCTTTGTCACTGTAAAGACTATTATTATTTTCCGGTGAGATGTTAAGCTGTGCACAAGAGCCTGGAGAGTAACAGAATGACAATAATGTCCAAGGTGCCCTCTCCTCATCCTGTCGCCCATTAGTCTTTCCTGTGCACCTTTGATCTCGGCTGTCTCAGAGTATGCGCAACTCACACAAACTGTCAGAATAACCCTCCATCAAATCAGCATTGTGGTGACACTTTTAGCTTGTGTACTGTCACCAGCACTGTAAATACTGCAGGTCTTAAGTACGTAGACTGTGTTTGAAGTGTCTAGAAAGTTGTCTGGTTGCATCACCAGGTGCATTCCATAGTCTGAGATGAATTATTTATTACATTTTAGACACTGCTCACACACACACACACACATGCACACACGTTCATGAAGCGTTCATCTAAATGGGGACATTCCATAGACTTCTGTTGTTTTCATATACAGCTATAGTTAGAAACAGTAACCAATCCTGACAGAACTCTGACAGACAGAAATACAGATATATATATATATACTTTATAACTTTATTTACTTTATTTTTACACTTACACTTTTTTTTTTTTTTTTGAGAACATCCCCAAAATGAGGTTTCGGGACATTTTCTAAGATTTTTACACTACTGGGTACATATTTGTCCCCAAAATATGGTTAAGTATAAAGTGTATACAAAGTGTATGGTATTAAGTATTAAGTGTATACACACACACACACACATGTACTATTGCTGCTGTGTTTTTTTTAATTTTGTGATATACCAAGATGAAAATGAGAATAACTATTAATATAAAGTGTAAAAATATATAAATATAAATATTTATACATATAACATACATACAATAAAATATTTACAAAAACTAAACTTAAATAAAATGTTTATAAAATAAAATACACAACTTTTAAAATAAAATAAATAAAATATATTTATAAAATAAAATAAATTAAAATTGTAAAATTAAGTTGTTTTAATTTCCATTTTACCTTGACTTATTTTTTTTATCTAAATAAATATAATAATACCATAACCACCTATTCAGACTTTGTTTACAAGGGCTTTTCCTCAGACAACTTTTTTTTTTCTATGTACGATTTTATTATTATTACTATGTCCATTTTCTCTAGCAATTTTCTTTATCGCCTTCCTTGTTCATCTTGGCGAAAGTTTGTGTACATATACATAAGCACTGTTTTAAAAGATGCTGAAGTTTTACTCATTTATTTGCTAGTGCCAAATTCTTAAAAATATAAAGCAACAGCCAGTGATGCATTCGTAGCAAGTTACAGATCTTAGCAACAAAGCGTCCTGGCACACAGGTGAGCCTGTTCTGATGATAATGAACTGATATAGGTGAAGCAATGAGAGCAGCCCTTACCTGCCTTCTTTACTTCAGGCATGATTCCGTTGGTGCTTGGGGTACTACTGGGCATTGCAGGGGTGGATGAACGTCTTTTCGACTCCGAGTCTCTCTGTCTCTGGGTTCCCTTCTTATTCACTCCGCAAAAAAGGGGGAGGAAAAGACTGCCTATGGGGAGGGGGTCTGTAGGTGGTCGAGGTGCTGAACATGAGGTTCATCCTGTCACCTAAACCACATGTAGCTCACATGTACCATGAAATGAGTGAATAAAAGGATATAGGACTGCACACATACACAGTTATGATTATGAATCTAAATATGTGATGCCACGATGAACTGATACGAAGTGCAGAGAGCAAAATAGTGGGGCATTTTAGCTTATTTCACCAAAAGTGTTTAGTACAAAACATTTCAAAAGTGTTTATTCAAGGAGAAGACAGTATGGGTTCTTTGACCTCATGAGTTCAGCAGGGGGTCTGACATTGCACTCACATTACTGTCATGTCTGAAGGACATCTTCACACACGACCCATTCCCATGTTGTGGGAAATGTTATGTAACCACAGCAACCTTGCTAATATCGAGGTATCAGAACATTTTGACTTTGCAAATGAATCAGAAGGATGTCATCGAGAGCCAAACATTTACACTTATCTTACCTCCAAAACACCTTGATTGAATGATTTACAGAAATTGCAAGTAGTTGCAGCAAACCTTGTGTCATAACTCACGAGGCCTCCCAAAATGACAATAGCATAAGTTTCTTAATCAAACGGACGGATTGTAAAAACAGCAAAACTGTACTAATCTGTTGTGGATCCACTGAACCGTATTACAGGCCATTATCACTCAGTAATGAGAGATGTTTCTTCATCTCAAAGCTCTGAGTCGTAAATCAAATGGTGATTCTTTAATGCTTCAAAGCAGTCTGTCGATTATGTAAGTATCTGGCCTGTCTTCATTCCAGATAAATGAGGCAGGTGTATTCCTCGTCCCTCAGCCATTCATTCTTTTCACACTCGTCCTCTTAGCACCTCTGTTCTCTCTTTATCTTTGTAATGAGAAACAGCTTCCCTTCCTGGGAAGCGCTCTGTTTCATTAGCTCCTCGTGCTTTGAAGACTTGTAAGTTAGGCTGTGGAATTTTAATAGGTGGCAACTGTACGCTATGTTTAGCTAACACAGAGCATTGTGTGGGTATGTGACTGTATAGAACGTTTTAAGAGACACCCTAACCATACCTCCTTTCGAAATAGCATCGGCGGAATGACAATGATTTGTAGGCTAACTTGCACATAGTTTAACACTGTTTGTGTTCTAGTCTGTTCTGCATAAATCAAAACAGACTATATATAATCTGCATTTCTTATTTCAGTTGTTTAATGCTAGTTATCTGTGATTTAAAGGGGTCATATGATGCGATTTCAATTTTTCCTTTCTCTTTGGAGTGTTACAAGCTCTTGGTGCATAAAGAAGATCTGTAAAGTTGCAAAGACTAAAGTCTCAAATCCAAAGAGATCAGGTGTGCTCTGATTAACAGGTAGTCATGGCAACACAACTGGTCACATAGTGATAGGATGTGAGATTTACAATTGTCCACTGACAGGCCTCCCCCAAACAGAGGATTCTGTTTTCTTTTCCTGCGACATTTTGTGCTGTAGTCTCATATGTCATGCAGTTCTTCTTTTGGACACCAATGCAGTGGATTGGGTTTGAGAATCAGACGTTATCAAAAATGCTGAGCAAGTGACCCACAATGCAGCTCCTGAAAAAACAATAACATTTCAGTCTTAATTCACAGATGTTTGGTGTCCTAAATACAATACAAATCCAGTAAAGCCAGCATGTCAAATTGTGTTTGTTTCTCTTATTTGGGCTTTTTGTGTTTTTCTGTGTGTGTTCGGAAAAATACAGCGGCAGGCGAAGAGCGACAGAGTGAGCAAGAAAGAAATGCTCTTACCGTGGCACACACACCACTGTTCTGTCTTAGTTTCAACCATGTGCTTCTTGGCACATTCATCAGAGCTGCGATGATAGTTCTACACTGAATTGGATCTCTATGTAAAGAAATTCACGCGTTACCTAATACCAAAAATTTACAGAGGGATAAACATTAGAGATTTGTAAATTCAGAATACACTTTTTTTTTTTTTATCTCCTGCTGCGTGGCCCTTTGACCTGGTACATTTTAGCCAACCAGAGCTGTTTACAGATGCTTGTAAGCACAAAGGTGTCAGACCTTTGCATACCAGCAGATCCTTTTACTTCCAAATGACTTTTGAAATTCATTCAAGCTCTCTTATCCTTGCTTTAGAGTTTAACCGTGACATTGACTTTGGCCTGGACAGAAAGAGATCAACAGTGATTGATTGAGGTCATTGACTGGTAGATGTCCTGCTCCATGGGACTACAAAATCTTTCAGAGAACATGGGTGGGTGGTGTAGTTAAGGATTTAGGGGAACACGATGGAGTGTCGTCGGCACTGAGCCTCGTTAGATCCAGATTTACCACACACTGCCAAAGTTACACATGAACAGACCCAAGACAAACAGACCCAGAAGCTGAGAATGACTGAGAGATGACAAAGATAGCCTCAGGTCTGTGGGAGTCGGTCTAGAACATTCTCTCCCCAAGTTCACTTCTGTTTACAGTTCACATACTAATAGCGGCATGATTAGCAACGTCTTATAAAGCAGGATGGATAAAATCCCGAAGAGCCATGTCTGTCGAAGGTCAAGCTTCTATGATTAATCTCAACCATGGCCATGAGCTGCCTTTTTTTCTGAATCTCAAAGAAAAAAAAAACACCAGTGAATATTTTGTATAAAGCCTCTGAAATACTATAATTATACCAATCAATACTAAATAATAGTTTAAAGTCAAACAAATTTGAACTGAAATAAGATTTTGTATAGGTTTGCCAGTAACCTACCTACTATTTTAAGCTCATGTCCTACTCTGTTTTCGATTTGAATATATTTTAAAATGTAATATGTTCCTGTGATGGCAAAACTGAATTTTCAGCATCATTACTCCAGTCTTCAGTGTCACATGATCCTTCAGAAATCATTCTAGTATGCTGATTTGCTGCTCAAGAAATGTTTCTTCTTATTATCGATGTTGAAAACAGTGATACATTGTTTCCAAGCTTCTTTGATAAGAAAGTTCAAATAACCAGCATTTACGAAATGGAAAAACTGTCACTTCTGAAAAGAAAACAAAAAAAAACACTTTTGAACCCAAACTTTTGAATTATAGTGTAAACTGCAACATCACTTTCTAAGTTTATTTCTTAAAAAAAAAAAAAAGCCAAGCTCAATACTTCAGTCTAAGGACCAGGCAATCAGGAGGATTTAAAAAGCAGTATATGCTATTGTTTTTTTACAATTATATCACATCGTGTTTCATGTTAACACATACATTAAGTCATGTGGCTGTAACAATGTTCATTGAAATGTTTAATCTTGATTTAATGCCTAGAACCTTACACCAGTAAGTATATTACTGTCAGCTGGAATGTTTTTTTTTTTTTTTTACATCTTACTCTTTTGCCTTAATAATGAAATCAAAATAATTATTTAAATCCAAGAGAGCCTAACCAGTCATTTTTGTGATTGAATTTTCCTTGCAGGAAAATTTTCGTTTATTTAGAGGTGAGCTTATACCATAACCATGATGAAGAGATATTTGGTTTACAGTAGACGACTAGTTATTTATGGCATCAAGGTGCAGAGAGGTGTGGTATTACCAGCATCAACATGATTCAAAACAAACTAGCTCAAATGCCACTGGGTCAAGAAACAAGACTAGGAGCTACAGATAAGAGCATGAAAAGATTAACTTTTAAAGCTCCCCATCCACTGATCACCCATTTCAAAATGCCTGTATTATAAATAAATACAAATATAAATAACCATGCTGACAACATCAATGGTCATCAATTTATTTTATTAAATCAGTAGTAAAAGCGCAATCCAAGAATGCAGTTATAAGTTAGTTTTTCAATCATTAGTTCTCTAGAACAATCCTTCGTTTGTAAATGTATGTGTCATTATGCGTGTCAATGAACTCAAAATCTGCTTTAAATTATTATGTACAACACAGGAGTTTTTGTTGCCACGGGAATCATCGTCCTCCGCCATTGGCTGCCCCACCTCCGGCTCCGCCTCCAGACTGATCCTGAGCTCCAGACATCATCAGGAAAAGAACAAGAGGGACAATATACATCCACTGGTGATGAAAGAGAAAAGAAAAACACAACAGAAAGTTTTAACACATTTGTAAACAGTTTAAAATGCAACACATGACAGTTCCTCTCCAGAGTCAATGATTAGGTGCAGGACAATTTAATTATTGAATGAATTGGTTTAAAGTTTTCCCAAGCAAATCATTTTCAGTTTCATCCTTCCTTGCTCTCTCTTTGTCCAACCGCCACCACTTACTGCCTCTTACAAATGACTTTCCACTGGCAGGGAGAAATCAGGAGAAATGAGACTGAAAAAACAGGAAAGAGTGAAGCAAGCAGCATGGGTCATGAACAATCTCTGAGCTCGAGACTACAATCACCTGCTACAATTACCGACCAACCTGATTGTGAGGCCAAAAGACCCTAATTAATCAAAACACCACTGATCTGGTCATGACCCAGCAGGAAACGTACACAAAAAAGCATAAGGACGCACACAAACAACTGAACACCAAGCTGAAACAGAGGAAGGATCAGAGGATTTGAGTTTGTATGTATGTGGGTGCGTGTGCTGGCCCATATACACACACACAACATTGAGAAATGCAGCTGGAGTGACAGAGTAACCAAGTAGGCTAAAATGAGATTTCAGTACTTGAAATGAATGGAAATCAGCTCTGCTCTCTGACGCCCCCTGGTGGGGTCTGTGCTGAACTGGTGGCCATGAGGAACACTGCACCTCCCAGAATCAAATACCACTGGAACACAGCACAGACCGGCACAAAGTCAACACACACACAGCACAGTCACAGCATAGTGAATGCAGAACAGCCGACCATGACACACACTGCTGGAGAATTAAGAGATCAGTCACAAAGAGGGATATTTAGTACTGACAGGCGTATTCAGGTCTGGGCGGAACGGACACCAGCAACTTCAACACGGAGCAGAGCAGCAAATGAAATAATGGTTAGCTCAAAATACAACACCCAAAAACATATAGCAACGGTCAGCTTAGGCACTGCAGTCCACTAGCTCCATAACACAAACTTTTAAACAAACACGAAAGAAAAAATATACTCATTCTAAAGAGACACAGTAGAGCAAAAAACAAAAACAAAAAAAACTATTAGCAGGAATAGAGCCCATTTGGAAAGGAGGTGGATAAAGGACGAAGGCAGAGTAACAATACAAAATGTTTCACACTTTTACTACCTAGATAGCTGGGAAAAATATCACACTAATAATTAGTCAAATGCAAACATAATCATTGGAGTGAACTTAACATAAATCCATAGTAAAAACTGGCACAACTCAAACCAGTAATGTGACACGTCATACTGAAAAAATAAAAATACTCACATATTTGGCAAAGAAGGATTTCTGCTCTTGTGGGTTTTTGCCTTTCTTTTCCATTTCCTGTTCCATCCTCTCAATGTAGGGTGCTGTTTCAGGGCTGAATCAGAGCCAGAAAAGACATATTTCATTTTCAGATGAGCTGATAATAACATATGCAGACAATGGAATTTGTGGGTGTAAAGTTGACCAACTCTATTAAGTATTGGAAATGGTCAAATAATAAAGTACTAATGTAGTCAGACAAATTTTTTCTCAACTCAACATGGGGCCTCTGTAAACTTCCAGGGCTTCCCCAATAAGTCTTAGAATTATTTACAGTTAGTTATAATAACAATCTTAATTAAAATGTAAAAAAAAAAACACATTAAAAATAGTGTACAACATTAAACGGACATCAGATTTTTTAATTAATTAATTAATTTTATCACTACAGATATTAGCTTAGATAGGAGGGCCTTTGAATATTGTCTTGGACAAAGGGGGCCTTGGAGTCAAACAAGTGTCAGAAGTAGCAGTCTGAATGTGTGTGTTGTTTGTACTCACACAGGTGCAGTGACTGGCGCCATGACACTTATTGTTGTGTTAAAGACTTCCAGGTCAACCTCATCCTCCACCTCTATCCCACGACATGACCCAGGGATTGTTACTATGGAAATGCCAACGACACATCCACTGACATCAGTGTGAAGGGTGATGACATCACTGAGGTGGGACTCCACTAACGAGCACTTGGGAGAAAAGCAAGACAAGAATTAGGCTGCTGATACACGGGGCAACATTAAATATAATTTAATGTATATTTGCTGGATAAAGTACTCATTTCTTAATTGAAATAAAACCTTACTGACCCACAACTTTTAAACATTAGCGTGTATGTATACATACAAAGATTTATAATCAAATATATCTATGTTGGTAGATGTATATAGATAAATATGGTGGCATTAACAGGAGGTTGACTTACAGCTCTAACGAATGTAGTAAGGTAACCTTCAGACTGTCTCTCTGTCTGTCGATCCACCTGTAGAGAGACTCTAGGCACTCGAATCCTGTACAGACCGTCTACTGCTGCCACATCCTGAAGGACACAGGTAGAGAAAAACCATATTATACCAGAGAGACAGCAGACACACTTAAGACATTTCAACATGACATTCTTCCCTCCTTTGCCACAAATATCCCCAATTTTCTACAAATGGCATCGTCTCACCTTCAGTGTAATCCTGTCTTTCTCTGAGAGCAGGTTTTGGGAGAGATACACACCGAGTTCTCTTCCACCCCTGAACTGCAAAACACCACGAAGGTGAAATCTGGGGACATCATCTGAAACAAAGACAAACAGTGACTAAACTGCAAAGAAACATTAACACGCACACTAATTATAAATCAATTATCTTAATACTCACCCACTTCAAATGAGTGCTCTAGTGGCACAGAGAATCCGCTGAAATCGGTGTCCACCGCATCTTCTGACTGGCAGACAAAACCATTCACATTCAGTCACTCATACATTCATCTGCATACAGACAGATCAGACAGCAGCCTAGCATGCTAACAAGCTCCCTACGCAAGACAGCAAATAAACGGCGAATGCACGTCACGTGACATTATATATAGATCAGTGGGTTTAACACATATGTTCGACCTACCCTTCGACCATTATTGCATTCACCAGACTGTGTCCATAACAGCGTTATAGATGACAGGACGGACAGAATAAGCGACAAGACTCTTATCGTAGCCATTTTTGTTGCAAGCCTCTGTGAACCGGAAGTGCAGCGTTTCAAAACAAAAGTCGTGGAAACAGTAAAGCTGATCGAAGCACACTTTACGCCGTTCAATCATGCAACGCAGATTAATTATTATTCCATATAGGACGAACCACAATAAAAGTATTATGCTTTTGTCTGTTTTGACTAAACATGTTTTCCCGGTTGTTTGTTTTCTTGACCGGTAGAGGGCGCGCCGCGCTCTGGAGCGCTGTTACATTGAAGAGCGGTTTAGATCGGCAGTTCTCTCGCCGGGCGCAGTGGCGTGCGCCTGTAATCCAAGCTGCTGGGAGGCTGAGGCTGGTGGACCGCTTGAGCTCAGGGGTTCTGGGCTGCAGTGGACTATGCCGATCGGGTGTCCGCACTAAGTTCGGTATCGATATGGTGCTCCTGTGGGAGCTCGGGACCACCAGGTCGTCTAAGGAGGGGTGCACCGGCCCAGGCCGGAAACGGAGCAGGTCAAAGCCCCCGTGCCGATCAGTAGTGGGATCGCGCCTGTGAATAGACACTGCAGTGTAGCCTGAGCAATACAGCGGGACTCAGTCTTTTTGTGTTTTTCATCACGTTCTCATTTTAAACTGGATTGAATTTATGTATTAGCTTATAAATGTACTTTTTTTTATTTGACTTTTAATTTTATTTGGTACATTAGTCAACGTTTTCTATCTCCAAAATTAAAAAAATATGCTAATAAATGCGTTTTATTTGCAATATTGCGCAAAATGTGGTTCATTTTAATGCCATCATAGTGGCCAGAAAATAAGTGATGTACTGCCCCCTCTCTTTACTAAATGGAAATTACACCTGAATTTTGTGCAGCATGAATCCCTGAACCAGTAGGAGTCGCTGTTCGCGTTATTTTTGTAATTCAGTTTATGAGAGGTATTTTTTCCTTACTGTTATAATCTGTGTATATATATATATATATATATATATATATATATATATATATATAAATAAAAGTTAATGTACTTTTTACAATGTAATAAATAAATGGTAAAATATCCTAATGTTGTGTAATTGTTTTTCTCTTGCATGTCGGCCACGACTTCCCGATTACTTGATTACTTTATTTATGATTACTTTACCATAGTGAAAGAGTGAAGCAAGCAGCCGTAGTTCACTGCCCAGATAGCATGCGGATGTGGGCCACTTAAGGCAATGATATGGCACTGCTGGCCTTCTTATGGCCCGGACAAAATGAATGTAAGCCAGAAGTGGCCCATATGTAAAACAGCAAAAAAATGGCCCAAATGTATCAAATCACATGTAGGTAAAGATGCGGTGTTGACGGCAATGTGTAATCTGAATGTGACCCTAAAGTGGCCCATGTGGTAAACAGTGATTATGGCCCAAATAGTGCCAACCAAATGTGGGCCACCTTTGGCAAAAATGTGGCATTATCGACAAAGGCTAATCAGGGTGTAAACCAAATGTGGTCCACATATGTTTCAGCAAATCTGGCCCAGGTACATTAAAACGTATCTGGGCCAGTTTGGACAAAAATATGGCACAGTGAGCATTGGCAAATGTAGCGGTGAGACTAAAGTGGCCCGCATATGATGCCACAAATGTGGCCCAGTTATCCTCAAACGTATCTGGGCCAGTTTTGGCAAAGATATGGCATGGTAAGCACTGGCTAATGTAGCTGTGAGCCTAAAGTGGCCCGCATATAATGATACCAATGTGGCCCAGTTATCCTAAAACATATCTGGGCTAGTTTTGGCAAAGATATGGCACGGTAAGCAATAGCTAATGTGGTTGTTAGCCTAAAGTGGCCCTTATATGATGCTGCAAATGTGGTCTGCACATAAAATGACAAATATTGCCCAAATAATTAATAACAATTTGGGCCACTTTTGGCAAATATACAGCACAGTCAGCATTGGCTTATCAGTGTAAGCCAACTTGTTCCACATTTGACATGGCAAATATGCCCCATGTATTATAAAACAGATGAGGATCACTTCTGGTTGTAACACTTGACAAGTGAGGCCACTTTTGATGTAACACTTGACACTGGCTAATTGAAATGGAAGCTTGAAATTGTGTATGTTCACATTGAGTTTTTCTGGTCTTATGTCTTAAATGTTGCTGTGCTACATTGTGTTTGGATTTACCCTTGTTGGATTAAAGACTTATGATATATAACCTTTGGTCTTCGTCGTGTGCTCTTTAACAGCGTAGCTATGACACTCACAGACTTGCTGTGTAGGTAGAGTCTAAGTGAGAAGCTTTTAAGTTCAAACTTGTGACGAACGGTTTTTAAAGTATTGGAATGTGTCTTTGAATATTTATCTGTGACATTTTAATTGCTGTTTGTGCAAAACTTGGGTCAGGATGATTTTGTCAAGTAGGACATGGTTCTGGAACTTATTTGTGAAGAGAAATTTTAAAATGTCCTCCATAAATGTTCAATGTTGAGTATTTTTAATGCATACTCACTTAAGGCGTAGTGTGGCCCAGATAATGTATATTTATGGTTTATTTTGTTCATTATTAGTTAAAATGTGGCTGTGTAGTGGCCTGCTTGTGGACCCCTGCTAAAATGCCACCATTCCATGCAGCTTGTGGGCCACATGAGAGATGTGGGGAAGACCAGGGTTAGAATAAAAATCAACTGTGGCCCACATTAGGGCCAGTTTTGGTTTATTTGGTTGGCTTACATGCAGCAATGCTAAGGCTTGCTTGAGGCCCAAATCTGGAAAACAGAACTGGACTGCCCAAATGCCATTATTCCACACAGTATGTGGGCCGGATCAAGGTGTTGAATCTGGGCCAGAATTAAAATAAATGTGGCCCAGATTTGGGTCAGTTCTGGTTTATTTTATTTATTTTCATGGCTGACATGCGGCCTACCTATGGCTTGCTTGTGGCCCAAATTTGGCAAACAGGAGCGGACCGCCCAAGTGCCATCATTCTTCACAGTATGTGGGCCGAAGTAAAGTGTTGGATCTGGACAAGAATTAAAATCGATGTGGCCCAGATTTGGGACAGTTCTGCTGTATTTGGTTTATTCATGGCTGACATTGGGCCTTCCTTTGGCTTGCTTGTGGCCCATATTTGGCAAACAGGAGCAGACCGGCCAAGTGCCATCATTCTTCACAGTATGTGGGCCTGGGCAAGATGTTGGATCTGGGCCCGATCTGGGCCAGAATTCAAATCAATGTGGCCCAGATTTGGGCCAGTTCTGCTTTATTTGGTTTATTCATGGCTGACATTGGGCCCTCTTTGGCTTGCTTGTGGCCCAAATCTGGCAAACAGGAGCGGACCGCCCAATTGCCATCATTCCACGCGGTATGTGGGCCAGATGAAAGTGCCAGTTTGCTATCTGGGTGTAAGACCAAGATGGATTTCCAAAAGACATTGACGGGCAAGCAGGACAAAACGTTATTGAAAACCATAGGTCTTTAAGATACCAACATTCAATATATGTAAATATAAATATGTGCGCCCATTTAAAGGGTTCTCTCTGTGTTACAAGTTTTGGTTTACTTCATTAAACCATGTTGTCACAAGGAAAGAATAAAATGTAATGTCAGGAGTTGGACACTAGAGAGTGGTTTAGTTACACAGGAGAATGTGGGCACGCCAAAAACCAATGTAGAACACATTTCAACATGAAATGATTGATGACAAGGCCTTTCCGTTCATCTCTGACTGTCTCCAATCATATTATTATTGTAGGATCTTACTGTCAGTATTCAATATTCATACTATAGTTCATAAGGCCTATGGGGTGTGTCTTAAACTACTGAGGCACCTGATTTTTATAACCACAGTTTTAAAAATGTCCTATTAAAATTGTCTTTACTATGCCTTCATCAGTTTCTTTCTCCTTTTCAAATACCTTTTTTGTATTTTTAAATACCTTTTTTTCCCCAGACTGTCCAAAACTATGAAAATCAATCTTCTAATAATCTAATAACGAGTAAAAACAGAAGCCGTTTCAATTTGTAATTGTACATTTTTTTTTTTTTTTTTACAAAATTGCGACAGTCCCTCTGTTATGACGTAATTCTTTGACGACCATCAATATTGCAGCTAAAATGTTGGTTACTCGGTTACCAAGAAGGCAACAGTGTCAGTCAAGAATGAAAAGCATGCTTGTGTTATAATGAGGCATATAATACGTGATGTGTGGAGAAAACAAAGAAAGTTTGAGGTAATAACATGCAAAGATTATGAAACTATTGTGTGGTGTGTATTTAGATATAGCAATACTAGCTCAGAAATTACAATAAAAAACGTTAGCAAGAAAAAGACGTTGGTTATTTTAGTTCAAAAATGTTATTTTCATCTGTTAATGCTTTAAAATACATTAAATAGTCTGAGATGTGGTGTAAAAAAAATAGGTGGTGAAAATGACTTTGAGAAAAAAATTACAGAATTCTTCAGTGATGCATGTTTACATGAATAAATGAATAAACTACATTAATAAATGTAACAAACTAGTCACAGTGTGGGAAATGACAAATTTAATAAACTAGTCACAGTGTGTGAAATGTTTTTAAATATTTTGTTTATTAAAAATCCACAGGGCCAAGAATTGGCCATAGTTGAAGAAACACCCTACTGTATAATGTAATAATTCGGTAATGTTGTCCTTGGGTCTGACATATAATGTAATAAAATGTTTTCCAGTTTAAGCCATTATAGACATGACCAACGTTATGTCTGCATAAATATTTCAATGTTCCCCAACCACCTGAGAACTTACTATTTTTCCTGAACATCTGTCATTGTAGTGAACCTATAAGATAATAACTGCACTGACAACAGTTCCAGAATGGAGCATCAGGCCACAGGTTAATAAATAGCTTACATCGATTACAATCAATTACAGTAGCACACAGTTGTTGTGCTCCACAACCTCATTTTGTTCTGTACTGTTCTATTCCTATTGTAGTGTAAATCAAAGTTAATGCTAATCTTACACTCTTTCCCCCAATCAATAGTGTACCTTTTTGCGCCACTCAGTATGGGACCCACGGACTGCCATTAAGATCCAAGGCAGGAGAAAAACAAACACAAGCACGCCCTTTCAATTACATTAATCAGATGACACTGAGGTAAGAGATACAGTGCGGCGTATTGGCATTTCCATAACTGAACACATAAGAGTGCCTGTATGATTAATAGACTGTTTTAGCAGAAGGGCTTGGGTTCTCCATGAACGCATGTCATGTGATTTCCAAGACATTCCTACTTTGAAATGAATATATTTCTCTTCCATCTAGTCATTGGTGTCTGTCAGCATGCCCTCAGACAATAGTACAGCCCCACACTCCTGCAGGACTATAATTAGCCATCTCCTCACCGTAAAGGCATGTGTGCTACTCGTGCGTTGACATTTTATCATAGAGCGGTGTAACATTTTCTGCTTGCATTTCATGATGAGAGTCGTTCTGCTGTTATATATTTTGCCACATGATTTATTTTTTATTTACCAAGCCCTTATGTGTAATTGAATCAAATAAAATAAGTTAGCACTCTATGAAGCATGAAGTATCTTGTTTCCTGCCTGTTGTCTTCAATATATCACTTTCCTTTCCACTGCCTGTCTTGTGCTTGTATGTGTGTCTCTTCTGTCTCTTCTCCTCTGTAATATTTCTCTTTTCCCTTTTCTCCTTGACACCTATCTCTCAAATTGCACTTTCTGTAAATAGCACAGTCTCTGCCCAGTCTTCTCTCCCCCAAATTAAAGTTCAAAAGAGCATTTATTGGTGTGTCAAGCTTAATAGAGTGTCACTGAACTCTACACTTCAAGCATTCGCACCAGGGCATGACTAAACTCTGATCTCTGCAGTTTTGCCTTTAAATAGATCTCTAGACCATACACAAAACATTTTGTTATCATTGCATTTCGCTTTTTTTCAGTATCTTACACCATAATCGCTTGTTCATTTTGCATTCTTTTTGTTTTAGTCATTTGATGTCTTTTGAAGAAAATTTCCTGTTTTATAATGTCATATTCATTTTAGTCAGTTTTTCATAATGTAATCAAAGTTTAATTGACAAAAATAACATTATAGTTGATGAAAAGTTAAGACAAATATTAAAATATTTTATATACACTACCGTTCAAATGTTTGTGGTTAGCGCCTGCTCATTAAGGCTGCATTTATTTAATCAAAAATACAGTATAAACAGTAATTTTGTGAGATGTTACTACAGTTTAAAATGGATGCTCTCTATTTTATTTTAAAATTAAGATTTTCCTGTGATGGCAAATTAGAATTTTCAGCATAATTACTCCAGTCTTCATTGACAGTCTTGCTGACTTCAACATTTGAATGGTAGTGTATTAATTTAAACATGTATCAACATTTACCAAAAAACTGGCACTTGAGAAATGATATTATAATGAGCATTCAAGTCATTTTGTCATATTATTAAGTAATGTTGAATAATTATCTCATTATTTTTATATGTGTCGGCATATGTATGTATTTGGGTGAGTTATTTAACCCGCTACCAAAGCACTTCGATATAACTGCTTTCATTCACTGTTTAGCCTTGTTATTTGTAAAACACAGTCAAGTGTGTGTCCTGTGAAGATCTATGAGACCAGCCTAATGAAGGAGCAGAATTGTCAGCACTTACACTTGTTGAAAAGAAAGGAGTGGTTAGAGAGCTATAAGGTCAAAGGTTAGCCTGTCAAATGTAGTTAACTTCTGACAGCATTTCAGCAGCCTGACTCTGTTCTTGACAAGTCTCTCTTTAATTTTCAGAGGTAAGAATCACTTCATAGATAATCACAGGTGTCATGCAGCTCTACTGTAATGTGCTTCAAACAGGCTGTCAGTGAAAATATCTCCAAGTTTATCATGCCATTAGCAAATAGCCCGGTTCACAGCACGCCTTAACAAGATAACCAATTAACATAGAGACACCCTGTTTGTTATAATGTTATACTTTTTCACCCTTGTCTCTGTCTTTCGTCTGCTCCTCCTGTCCGAGTTGTATTCCCTTAAGATCTCAAGTAACACTCGTTCTGTCACTCTCTCTCTCTCTCTGTATCGCTCTTTTCTCTCCTCACCCACCCTCTATCTTTCTCAAGGATGGGGATGACATGCTTGCCAAGGGAGGAGGGAATAAAAGGGATGAAAGATGAGTAAAGTGTGGGAGAAAGAAAAGTCAGGGTGACCGACATATGACGAACTGTCATGCCTGAACCGAAGAAGCCAGGTAAGCCTCTTTAAGTTCATTTTCAACATCGATTTTACATTTAACACAACAGTTTATTTTTATAACCGCTATTTGTCATTTTATGTGTCATGTTAATGTAAATGATGCTCTTATACTCTGACTGGATGAATGCTTGAGTGTCTGGCCCATACTTAACATCCATAAATACTTCCATTTGTTCATAATTTCATTCATCAAGCTGTAAGCTGTACACACTTTTTGTTAGCCAACTACTTGCTAAAGCTGAGATATGTTGTTTTAGCTGCCTAAAGCGTAAATCATGGTCTGAATATATAACTTTCTGTAAGGAGATATTTAGATAGTCTCAGCTGTGACAGGCGCTGAAAGATGAATTTAATAGGTTGGGTTGGCAGCGGCATGAGTGAGATGTCAATTTTCAGTTTGGGGTTTGGCAGTATGGATGACTAGACAGAGAAGATACCCAGTTTGAATTATGATTGTGATGATTACTTTAAGGCTGGAATGCAGTACATGACTTTTCAAATCTGAACAGATTGTAAAACACTAGGCATACACTTGTTGATTTTGTAAATGGTTACAGAGGAAAACTGGGCATAACATACTAAAACTACCGAGGATCACACACTACCAGACTTTAAGGTCATTCTGGACACAAACTCACACAGAAACATGTGCCTTGTTAGGGAGACTCATTACAAATGACAATATGTGTTCTAAAATTAGCTTGAAATATCAAACATGTTTGATATCCTCCATCTGGATGGAATCATCAGCTGAATCTGTGTCGATCGTACACTATGTAATTTTGATCAAATATGAATTCCCAAAATCTGCAGACTGGCTCTGACTTTTGGCAACTAAAGGCAACTCCCACAGACTGTAAATGGGACCTTTGAATCCAGCCTTTAATCATTATTACTAATTATTAACCAATGCGCAATACTATTCTGTACCTATAATGAAACTCAATTTAAATTATGTTTGCTGAGGAAGAATCACGTTCCAAGAGGACTCAAATCTCATTATATGTGAATACTCAGAGGATGTCAAAAAAAGCTGCATGAATATGGTGTTTCGCCTGCGGAAATATTTGATCTTAAAGACCTTCATTCAAACACTCAATTCTCAATTGACTCTGGAGGGGAAATTCTGATCATTATGAAAATGAATCTATTGATTGAAGTAGTGCACAATTAAAAATCAATAGCACATCAAGTATGGTCCTTAAAGTATTAATGCTGATATTTGGAGTGGGTTAGTTCTGAACATAGAGTATGATTTAATTTGCTGGCACTGATACAGAGTTAAAAGCTTTTCCTGCCACACCTTTTTATGGAGCTTTTAAGGAGTGAATTGCAGGCATTGAAGTGTAACCAGCAGATAGAATCATTCGCATCAGATATCAGAAGTTGATGTCATGTTCAGCCATGTAATGATGTTGTAAACTTGTGTATTTGACTGAGGTTCTAAAATATGGCCTTCTTGATTGTCATTGTGGAGTACATGTCTTGAGGCAGAAAGATTTGACAGGCACCGAAAAATCGTCAGGTGAAAGAAGCAGCGCTGTTCAAGTTTAGAAGCAGATTTGGAGGGCAAAATTGAGGATGTGTTTCAAGTCTAATTCATCCTCACAGAGAAGTTATTACTCCAGCAACAGCAGGATAATAAGCAAAACTGCCGCTGTATGCCGTAACACTTCCAAAATGCATATAATGTACAGGGAAGTAATTGTGGCACTAAGCTGCTTAACATTAAATGCTGTTAAGGAAAACAGATCAGAATGTTTGTAATTACTGGAAATGGAACTGGAAGAGTAGAAAGATGGAATAATTCATAAGCATTCTCAGGAAACTGAACCATTTATGCTAAAAATATAAAAAAGTAATTAAAAATAAAATATGATTGTAATTAATATTATTTTTATTTTTATTATTTGTTAAAATGACTAAAAAACGAATGTATAAAAATAATTTGACCAGTTTAACAGGGCTAATCAGAAAATGCAGATACAAATGAAAAGTCTGTATGAGCAGTTTAAAAAAGAAAACTACATAGTGAAAACATCATATTATAATTTCAATAGCAGTACATTTTTAATTATAATTTTCTATGTATGTAACCCATTAAAATGTATAGAGAGTAATGCGGGCATGCATATTGGCTAATATTCCTTGAAAAAAAGCAGATGTTTAAAAATAAAAGGAATGTTTATTTTATTTATTTATTTCAGTCTTTTTCTTTACACATTAAACTGTTCTATAATGTTCAGTATTCTACATCAGGGCACATATTTAGCAAACAAATGGCTCTGTCTCCTGAGCACAACCCTTTTAAAAAAAACGAGGTCAGTTCAGTGTCTTTGGTCTTATGTCACCATCCCTTCTTGAGATCTGCCTGGTCTCGGTTACGATTCAGTTTTTCCTTCTAACTCAGTCCCATGACTTTGTGTTAATCCCAGTCTGAGAGCATGACATAAGAGGGTCAAATAACGGGATCATTTCATTGTAGCGTAACATGCTTTTTCTCTTGTCTATCTTGTATCTGTCCCTCTTTCATTTTCTCATTTATCCTACCTTCACACTTCAGACCACACACGACGCCCCTCTTTTAGTTTATTGCTTTTTAAAGATCACATTTACCACCCTCCACTCAAGTCCCCCAGTCACATACACAGGCCACTTTGCTCTGAGTGGGGAAACTGTGAAGATAAAGTCTGTCTGGATCTCCTGAAGCCATAGTGACTGGCAAGGAGCACGATTCCTTAATAAACAGCTTCCAGAATAGCCCCGTGGCCTTGAGCAGCTTTTAGGAGGGTATGTGATTTTACAAATGGGCATGTTGACAGTGGAGAAGTGTCCGGAGATGTGTGCCTCTGCATATTGCTCCATGATTATAGATACTCTGTAATCATAGTAGTACTGTAATAGTGGGTCAAGGCTGTGCGCTATAAATTGTGCATTTGCATTAATATTGGATTGGGGCTGAAATAAAGTCCATGTGATATGTCACATTAATATAAATTACTTCACAAAGAGTCTAATATAATATCCAAGCTTTACCATACTAGTCAAATGTCTGGCCTGTGACAGTTTGAGATGAGTGAAGGATTCCTTCGGACTTCTAAAATGTCCTAAAATGATTATTTGCTTGTGCTGTTTAAGCATCTTCTGTGACAATATTGAGGCTCTTTTTGCAGAAGCCTGTGTTGCCCTACCAGGCTGAAATAATGTCATTTCTGTCCTGGCAGGACAACAAGAGTTCGGCTCCCTGTAACCCTGCTAATGAAACACCCGGAGTATTGAGTATTAGGGAAGGTTAAGCCTCTTATTTGCCATCTGAAATGTCATTATTATGGTGCTCCTTTTTCCCAAATCTTCCTATTTTCACCACAACACAGAGCAGAAAGACACAGACGCTCTCTGTGAACTCTGTGATCCAAAATGGACATATTCTTGCTCCATCCTCTTTTTTTTGACTCACACACACAAATATGTACTTAACCATATACCAGTGGTTCTCAACCAACTAGAGGGCCTCAGCACGCCTCCAAGGGGGCTGCAAGATGCCTTAAAATGATTTTAAATAATCGATATAAACAAATTTACATATTTCTTTTGTCTATCTCCATGATATTTTATCAGGGAGAAATTGCTAAAAATAAATAAATAAATAATAATAATAATAATGATAATAATAAATTATTTCTATATACATTATGCAATTTTTCCATATAATTTGATGCATATTTTTATACAACTTTATTTGATGTAAAAATAGTTTTTCCAACTGAGGGCATCCTTGGGCATCTCCAAAGGGAGGTTTCGTATACATGAAAATATAGCTAAGTAGTCCCACCCCCCAACCCCCTAAAACACACACGCACACACACATATACAGTGACAGGGAGTGATAGGTGTCTTAACATTCAATGTCTCATTTCCAGCTGGGGTAGTGTAGCATTACCTCATACCCGTTAACATCACAATACACTCCTTGGCATGCGTCTCCTTCATGATGGATCACACGCAGATGTAGGAGCGCTCATGTTTTGTGTGTTTTAGAATATGTCCTCCAACTTAACCGTAATGGGATATGTAGTGCATGAACTGATATCGTTGTATGACTATATTCATAAACCCTGTTGCATATTCCACAAACCAGTCTTTCAGTCTTCCTCCAGGAGATCTGGAATCATGAAATATTCAAGAGAACCCAGTGACCTTGATTAGCTGGTTCATGAGTATTTGATTAGATTTTAACTAAACTCTGCAGAAAGGTAAATCTCCTCGCGCGCCCCGACAAAACCACTGTGCTAATTTGTATGTATTTATCTCTGTTAAATCATCATCCTTTCCTTCACCACCCAAAATCTCAGCACCCACTGTATAAATCATTTCCATTTATGTAGAAGCAACATTCCCATTCAAACACGGCATTTTTAATGCAACTTTTAAAAAAATGTGTATCTTTAATAATTAAATTGCATGAGTATTGTAAGTAATAAGTTTATGGACATTTGACTGAACAGTTGCTTGCTCTGTTCAGTCAGTGATATATGTTACAAGTATTTTTATGCCTTTCAAACTTTAAAAATGTTTAAACTTAAAATTTACTTTTTTTACAGTTTTAATCGTTTAATTTTTATTCATTTTTAATTTGTTTATATTTAATATTTATTTTAAAATATATATTATTGATTTGACATTTTTCACACATGTAATTCTATTTTATTAGAAAATAAAAAAACTGAACCTTATACATTATATACATATTTTAAACATTTTCTGTTAAGAGATTACGAATGTAAACTATCCTTTACATTTGATTAAAAATAAATACATATGTATGAAAAATCTTTATCATCTCTCCGTCTTCAAAAACTTGCTCAAAACTTTTTTTCCTCCCCATAAAAAACAAAAAGAGTTAAAATATCTAATCTGCTCTTTTCCTTAATGCATGATGATCACTGGCTGACAAGTTCAGTTACAACTTTGCTTGGTTTATTAAAAATGCAATGTGCTATCCTGAGAGTGGAAGAGAGAAAGATATCACTGTCAGTAAGTAAAGAGGCCATAATTCATCTCAGCATCATCACACCATAAACCACACCTTTTGACATTTATTTTATACGATAGCCTGTCTTTACTTCATAAATATAGGGCAATATAACACATAAATCATGTTTTGAACTTCAGCTCATGTAAATATTTTTGTTGAATCAGCTGACGTGGTATTCAGTTTGACAAATTCATGTAAATCTATAACTATTTTTACAAATTATATAGGTTGTGATTACATGCACAGCATGACCTATAGCAACCAGTTTATTTATTTTTTCTCAGATCAGATGATCATGATCAAACTGTTTCTGCGTCACCATCTCCCCAATCTTCATCTTTATGCTCACCACCTCATCTTTCCATATATGTAGGATAGAGATATTTACGATGTACATCCATAACTCAAATCATCAGTGCTGTCACGCAGATATTGTAGCGTTTCTCTTAAGTGTTTCCTCTCGCTGCCAAAAGAATCACTCTCTCCATCCTCATAAAACAGGGAAACTTCATCATGTGCGGCCGACCCACCCCACACTTGTATCCACTCCAAATGCTTCTAATGCCAAAGACACTCCATCACACACCCGCTTGTAAAAATAGCTGCTTTCAATCTGGATCTGAGGAGCTGAATGAAGCCTGGGGTGGGGGGGGGGTTTACATCTTTTTTTTTTGTGATATCCTTAGAAACACTACATATATCACTAGGCTGTTGCCATCGGAGTCTGTTTATCCTGAAATTGAAATATTTTAAAAGGAATTCATTATATTCATTCGGCATCAGAGTTGAAGTCAAGGCCAGCAGCCAACTCCTTCCATTAGGAAAACCCCTGTAAATAAAAGAATTAGGGTTTTCTTAACTTAATGGGTTTGTTGCAACTGGACCACAGACCCTGCAAGACCCAGACCAGAACTGGATTTCAGATTCAATTTGTTTCCATTTTACAAGCATTTGATTCAATTCCAATTCACTTTGATCGATTAACTTTGGTGAATTTCAATTATAATGTCCATTTAGACATAATAAATGATCTCTCAGGTAATGTTGGAAATCAGATCAGAAGCAGATCAATTACTAATTAATTATTTACTCATTAACTAATTACTAATTGCATTTGTTGTATAAATCAATGAATGCTATTATAAACGTATGGGCACTTCAGTTACTCCCATAAACACCCATGAAAGGGTTTTGAAAGTTTGTGAATGATTCACTAAAAGAATCGGCTCATAAGAGTCATTTGTTTGTGACTAGAACTACACCATTTGCACTTTGTTTTTGATTCAATAAAAGAAGTAATTTATTCATACATCTGACTACACTGGTTCCTTTTAGCTTGTTGAAAAGTTTGAGATCATTAACCGAAACCCAAGATGTTTTGAATAAATGCATTTTAATTGTAACGATTACCGATATTCATTACTGTACATTTTGTACTCATACCTAATTTGTTGACAGTTTAAAACATTAATTTGGGATTGGATTGGCAGTATATGATAAATAACAGTAGGCTGCGCTTTCGAAGGACAGAGATCACAGTTTTTTTTTTTGTATTAGTTACACTAGAAACACATTTGAGCCCGACTCTAAACACTCAGACATCCTTTCAGGTTTTGTTTGTGTAACACTGTATGTGACAAGTCAGAGTGCATTGGAAGCATACTGTATATGTGCTGATATGTGTAGGGCATTTGTCGACATTAACGCAGGGTGGTGTGGGTCGACATGTTAACTCAAGGCCACTCAGAGTGAGGCCCCTGCTTTCAGTTATCACATCCCGAGATGTGTCTGAGAGACTTGACAATGTTGTGAAAGTCTGTCTTCCCCCACTGGCCTGTCAAAATGGTTGAAATTAGCTGTGTGTGTTATTATATGACATGCTCTCTCGTTTGTTTTTAGACAACTGAATTGTCCTCAATCGCATCTGTATTTTGATTGGTCGGGAGGCTTACACTTTTAAAAATAAAGGTGCTTCGTGATGCCATAGAAGAACCTTTTTGTCTAAATGGTTCCATAAAGAACCTTTAACACCTTTCTGTTTCACAAAAGTTTCTTTGTGGCAAAAGAAGGTTCTTCAGATGTAAATGTCATAAGTGTCAGTGAAGTAAATGTCATAAGAGATTAGCTTCGTGAACATTCCACAGCGGTTAGTCGGCCAAACAGAGTGAGGAAGCGACGAGAGAGAGAGAGGACCACAGAGTAGAGAGTGATTTGTCAGCAATGTGAAGGAGAGAATATTAGCGCTGTAGGCTAATGTAACTAAAGTGAGCAAATTCTGAGTGCAGCCACGAATACGATAGTTCAAATGCTGATGCTGGATTTGAACCTGCTCTCAATTTCAGGGCATTGTGTGGTTGTTTTGCTAGGTTTCAGAATAGCTGTGTGACCCAGGGGCAAGTGGGGGTGGCGTCTCTGAAACAACCGTGGATTAACAGTGTAGGGCCTTCCACGTTTGGATCAGACAGAAATTAATAGCGACATAAAAACTGAAATATTGTCCAGCCTATATATGAAGTATGCGAGGATGGAGATATATGTAATCGTAGATGTTATATTTATGGAAATGGATTCACATTATCGACACAGAGAGAGGCATTAGACCACTCGTTTACACTTTTCTCATATGTTGTTTTTGAAGCGTACTTTTAGATATCTGAGTCTTCTCCATGCTAATTTAATATGACCACGTTAAATTCAGTCCATCTCACTGACCATATGATCTCTGTCTGGCTTTCTTTCTTTATCCTAGCGAAGCCCATTTCTGCCTCACTCAAAAAAAAAAAAAGGTCATTTTGAGATAAAGATATCAAGTCACAGTTGCGAAGAAATACAGTTAGATTGTGAGATTTTAAAGTTGTAATTTATTTATTTAGAGGAAGGGGAAACAGGCTTGCAAATAGGCTTCCATATTATTGTTAACCATGTATGTCCCTTTCAAAGAAAAAGAATAAAAATGAGAGGGAAATAAAGTAAGAAATTGCTGTGCAGTGTAATTTTAGTATTATTCATATACTATTATAACATTATTAATATTTAGATTTTTAGTTACTTTTAGTCATTTTTTTTGTTAATTTTAGTTTCTTTTAGTAATTTTTATGTGCTTGTCATTGTTATTGTTTATATATATATTTATAGTTAGCTAGCTAGCTAATTTGCCTCATCTTAAACATACTTACTTGAGTTACTTGCCAAGGCAACATTTCTCATTTTTGTTAGGTTTTTTTTACGTTTTTCATAATATTTATATTTTATTTTATTTCAACTTTATTTCAGTTACCAAAATTATTTTAATAGTTTTAGTTTAGGTTTTAGTTAACAATAATAACACTGCTGCTGTGAAGGTGGTCAAGTCTCCAGTACTGTACACCTCTGTGCATTAGTGTTTTAGCATTAGCATTAGGGCTACCCTGACCTCCATTTGACTTCTTACCTCACACACACTTTTAGTCTTACCTCACACACACTTTTAGAATGTGTGTGTGTGTGTTTGTGTTGAGTGTGAGTGAGTGTCTATTAGTTTTTAGTGCTGTGGCTGTATGTAGCAGTGACTAGCTGCTGGGGTCAGGTCTAGCAAGATAAAGAGTGTGCTGACGACTGGAAACCAGAGAAGAGCCAACAGCTGAGTTGAGAAGGAGATCAGGAGCCCTTAGAGAATTTAGGTAGAAAAAAATATCATTAGGAAAAGTTATCTGCCTCAATATAGCACAGTGTTATTTTAGTCTTATTTTTATACTATTATAATATTTATAAAAATATAATTAATTTTTATATTTTCAGTTTATGTTTAACTGAAAAGTTTTAGTAATTTATTTATGTGCTTTTGTCGTGTTTATAATTATTATTATTAATATTATTATTCGTATTTCTGCTTAGCTTTTATTTCAGTTGTAGGTGTAGTATTATTAGTATTGTTACTTATTTTATATGTCATCTATTTTAGTTAGCTGCCAAGGCACATTTAAAATTTTTCATATAATATTTATATTTTATTTCAGCTTTATTTTAAACAACAAAAAACGATTTTAAGTTTTGTTTTTTTTGTTTTTTGCCTAATAACAACAATTACACATTTTAGGATATTGCTTTTGCAAAACTGTGTGTGAGTAAATGTCCAGTATGCTTTGGATGCTCAAATCCTCACCAGCAAGATCAGCTGAATTTTACCAAGGAAATAAAAGATGATTAATGGATGTTTATTTGAGTTCAACAGATGAGAGCATGAGAATTATATTGGTTTCCATAGCGACAGCAAACTTCATGCCCAGCATTGCAGTGGTGTTAGCGATGGATTTAAGAGGAAAGTGCCATTTTAATGAAAAGCTGACAGGGTCCTGAGAGGGTCTATACCAGAAGTGCCTGAGCCCCATTAACATATTGCAATCTGAAAGACAAACCTAATCAAAAATAGACGTGTCGGTACTTCGGTATGCAAGCAGATCATGCAATCTGACCCTCAGGGCCAAGGCCAGGTGCGGTGTCTCATATCCTTAACACTAAAGAGTGAAGGTCCAACCACTCCTTCCAGGTCCTGAGTCAATTCGAGGCCAAGATTGTGACTTGGAAGGTGACGGTGGCACGATGTAGCAAAGCTGTTTACACCTACTGTTGACCAGTGGAACGGACAGAGGAGAGGCTCAGATGCCTGCACTCCAAAATACTTTCTACCTTCACTCCATACACTGTAAAAAAAAATAAAAAAATTAAATTTGGGATACGCACAGCCTTGAAAATAGATTTGGCCAACTCAAAAGTGTTTTGTTATGGGGATGTCTGCGCATATATAATCGGTGTTTATGCATTTATTTATTGTTCTGAGTCTGGTCTGAGTACAATTTTTCACTGTTTACCTGCTCAGACAGTTGCATGGTTTACATATGTATATACTGTATATACATCTAACAAAACTAATATGAGATTAACAGTTTTGACTTGTACTTTAACATGACCCCTTTTGAATACTGTGATTATAAATTTCATTTCTTTCAGGTGCCAAGGGCGAGAAGGTGGAAGCTCCACCTGCTGGTTTGTACTTGCATCTCTTTACTCTACTAAATATTCATAATCTGTTTGATGAAATGAATCATTTAAAAGCAGTCAGACTCACTCTCAGCATCTCTTTTTTCACAGATAAGCCTGCCGAAGGTGGGTCACCTGTTCTGAATCTTGTCATGAACGCCATTTGTCTTCATTCAGTCTGTCAGGCGTACAAGGGGGTAGCTTTGCTTCTACAGATGAGCTTTGAGTGTGTGTGTGTGTGTGTGTTATGGTGGTTAGTGTGCGCTAGGGCTCTGCAAGGGGTTAGGATTAAGAGAGAGGTGTGCTGAATAATACATTAATTTAACCTGTTCTAATTAATATTTAAATACAGCAAATGCATGAATCATACCTGAAACCAACTAGCAGTGAACTTTGAATCATTTTACATATTGACACATATATGTAGTGCATAGCTTAGTCGAACAACAATATAATTTCTCATCAAATATGCATAATGCATAAAGACTTAATAATATGGTTGACTTAACTCCTGCCTTTATAAATAGAAACGTAGCCGGCAGTAATAAATTTGAATTTAACTATGTATACATGCAGATCCATATTTATTTACTATTCTGTATCTACATAATACAGTGTACACAAATTACAGTATATGTTTCTACCTACATAAATAATATTAGAGCCTACTTTACTCACTGCTGAAAATGCGTTATAAACAATAGCCCAGCATATGCTGTGATATAGAAGATAACATATTGCTGTGCTGCATGCATTTAAAATCATGTAATTTTTTTATTACAATTTCTTTCAAAATATATGAGTCATTTTCCAATTGCAGTGGGAGATGCTGTCACTAGCATTTAAATGGCAAAATGTGAGACTGCAGTAAGCACCGTTTTTCTAGAAAACAATGTTTTAATCTTAAACAAAATTAAATTTGTCAGTGATGTTATTGGTTCCTTTTTAAGTGCCACTGCGGTTATAGAGTGACCCTTATAATATTTTCAAACAGCCTTGGGAGGTAAGGGCTTTAGTCTTTCTGAAGGTATATTTGTATGTGTGTTTATATGCATTTACTAGTGTATATATGCATTTCTTTGAAAAATATGTGCGCTGAACCTGATTGTGAGCTATTATATTAATGTAGCGCAATGCGAGAATGAACACTAAGCATGTGCATATATGGTACGTGTTTGCAGTACTCGGTTCATTTTTTTATGAATTTGGTGTCATAAAACGAACACTGCACTGGGGTACAAATCGTTTCCTCTGGAGGAGAGCCAAAGCCTAGGGTGAAGGGTGAGATCTGTAAACAGTGTAATGTGGTGTCAACATGTGCACTTTTTCAAATCAGATGTGCTTAGGATTTACATTTCAGTGCGGATTTGTACAAATTTATACATACTGTATATGCAGCCTACAGTGACCCCAAACAGTAAATAACTAACTATCAAAACAGATCACATATTCTAAATCGAATACACATATTCTAATCAAATCTAATATTCAAAACTGCTGACAGTGTTTGACAGGTATGCTGCTATCCTTTTATTTGTCCAGTTCTGTTTTCTTTTTCTCTCCAGCTCTAGATTCAGAAACAAGACGCTGGGATGTTGTGTATTACAGTGTTAGTGTTTAACCCGTCTCTCTGTATGTGCTGCCTTAACCTCATTATGCTTCCATTGTTTCTTTAAATTTAGATGATGAGGGCTGCTATGGTAAGGGAAAGAAACACTCCTTTTGGCTCGCTGTGTGTGTGTGCTTATTTGTCAATGTGCAAGTTCCTTTCCCGTGACTGTGCATGTGACCAAATGTCAGTCACTGTCTCTGTCGGTGGTCCACAGGGTCTGTCACAGGGGTTCTGACTGGCCAAAACAAGACCAAAAAGCAAACAAGTGGTTTGAAATCTGAGATTGCTTTGGCGAATACCAGCAAGTTTTCATTCATGTCAGTTCATTGGTCACTGAATAGTGCTCTGTCTTTTAACGGCCATATTATTTTTTGAGACTCACTATAATAGAAAACAATCTCTGCTGTATATTCAAATTAAGTTTCGCCAAAGCATCCAGATGAGTATGTTATAAATATTTTAGCCCTTACAGGTGCTGTAAGTGGTTTTAGGCAAATGAAAAAGCGCTCAAAAAAATCCCTATTACCTGACAGATTTTACTTTTACTTTTACTTTTATCTATATAAATAGTAAGCACATAAGTAGTAAATTATTATACATTAGATGTTCGCTTTGGTTCCTTAAAGGTTAGCTGTGACTAAAATTGTTTACAGCACCTTAAATTATCCCTTTAATTGTAGTTTAGGTCAAATAAGTTTAATTGGAGAAAATTATACTTGGATATATACTTTGTTTATTAGATTGGGTATACAGTGGGTACGGAAAGTATTCAGACCCCCTTAAATTTTTCACTCTTTGTTATATTGCAGCCATTTGCTAAAATGCTGCAATATAACAAAGAGTGAAAAATTTAAGGGGGTCTGAATACTTTCCGTACCCACTGTATATCAATGTGTGCTAGTGTGCATAAAACAAAAGATTTTATTTCAATCACTGGCCATTTTACAAAATATATTTTTTATAAATTAATTTGTTACATTTACCATGACAAACATCATCTTGATATCTTGCAACCTTGTTTTATTTTAACCTCTTGGAACCTTTTTAGAAATGTGGTGACCGTTTAAGAAGCCAAGGTTATGCAGTATACTGATACTCTGAAGTGGTTGTCCCTCTGAAAGTTTCACTATTGGAAATATTTGGATCTGTGAATGAGATCCAGCACTGACGTGTGCGAGTGTGAGGGTCAGGACATTTAGCAACATGAGATTAGGACACACAGAGCTGGACCAGAAGTTTCACAGTGTACATGTTTAGTGGCTGACATTAGAGTTAAACTACTTCTACATCTGTCTTATCTGGGTTAAGTGTATCTGGGTAAATCATCTTCAGAAAATAGGATGGTTGGTTAAGAGAGCCTTATGCAAACAAATTTTGAATATGAGCCAAACTATGCATTGCACTGTGACTTTTCATCCTTGTTCAGTTTATCAAATTAACTTGCATAAACATAAAACAGAGAGTGAAGCTTTTGTTCTCTGGCTTTATGGAAATGCATGACATCATCTGGGCCTGATATTTTTAAATAATCAGCCATCAAAGCCATCCATTTAACTTGATTTTAACCAGCATCAACCGAAAAAAAAAAAAAAAACCCCACCCACCCATCAGTACCACTATGATTATAATGGTTTGCAGGACACTGAAGTTGATTGGTATTGACTGGATACTGAAGAAAATAACGTAATTAACGGCTATGCACTTTCTTCATTCTGAAAAACAGAAGGACATCAGTTTCTACATGTATGTGTGTTAGTATGTATGTATGTGTGTACATGAATGCCTCTTAAAAGGTCAGTCTTAAAAGAGCCATAATGCCATGCCATATATAACTTCCTAATGGTTTCTTTCAATCTGTTTTCTCTCTTTTTCTTTGATACAGAATTGCCTGAGGATGGTAAGACACACAAATCCTTTAGCATGTATTGTCAGTGACAAATACATGAGAAAAAAAAATGTTATCTCTCATGCAAAAGGAAATTGTGTAAGTGTCTTTCACATCCCAGTGCAGATCCTTAAAGGATAGTTCACATAAAAATGAATTCTGTCATCATTTACTCGCCCTCAGAAAAAACTATGTTCCACAGAGAAAAGAAAGCCATACTAGTTTGGGTAACACTTTAGAATAATGGTCCGTTGTTAACAAGTAACTGCAGGAAGTAATAGGTAGTACTACATTAACACTTAACTTAATACTTAATACTATTAACTAATAGAGAAGCGAGATTAACTAAGCAGTAAGTAGTAGCAAATTTAGGACAAAGGTAGTTACTTATTAGATATTTGATAATTACTAAAAAAAATATATGCTCATTGAGAACTAGTTGCGAACTATGACCAATTAATAAAGAATAACCAATTAATTACTAATCACAACAGTAACCTCTTAAAAGTGAACAATTGGGTTCTTTGTGGAAACTAATTTATGAATATGATATCCCCCTAATAAGTCGGCTACAGGTTGAAATTGTGACTACTACTCTTACCAAAGGATGGATGTTCTCTGTTTATTTCAAACAAAAACATAAAATAATAATAAAAATAATTCATTTAAAAATGTTAATAATTAGGAAGTGATTGAATTAGTTCACAATTATGAGCTCTAGTTTGTGTCAGTTCAGTATGTC
>NW_015558637.1:895614-908902 GCF_001515605.1 Sinocyclocheilus anshuiensis
ATATCTGACATACTGTACAGTCATACATTTGTGTGAAGCACTAGTGATATTTTACCAGTAGGTCTTTTGGAGTGGGATACATTGATACTGAACTGACACGAAGCAGAGATCATAATTGTGAACTAATTCAATCATGAGCTTGTCAGCATCACTTCTTAATTATTAACCATTTTTAAATTAATTTTCATTTTTATTATTATTCTATGTTTAAGTTTGAACATCCATTCTTTGGTAAGAGTAGTAGTCACAATTTTAAAATGTAGCCAACTTATTAGGGGGATATCAAATTCATAAATTAGTTTCCACAAAGAACCCGATTGTTCACTTTTAAGACGTTACTGTTGTGATTAGTAATTAATTGGTTATTCTTTATTAATTGGTCATAGTTCACAAGTAGTTCTCAATGAGGATATTTCTATTTAATAATTATCAAATATCTAATAAGGAACTACCGTTGTCCTAAATTTGCTACTACTTACTGCTTTGTTAATCTCGCTTCTCTATTAGTTAATAGTGTTAAGTTAAGTGTTAATGTAGTACTACCTATTACTTCCTGCATAGTTACTTGTTAACAACGGACCATTATTCTAAAGTGTTACCCTAGTTTGGAAAGACATGAGGGTGAACAAAAAAAAAAGACAGAATTTTTATTTTTGAGTGAACTATAAGTTTATAGATCTGGAAGGGTTGAAAGGTGACAGTCAATAGTCAATAGTTTGTGAGATGGTGTTAAGGTTTTAACACAAATAGTGTTTTGTTAGATGGTGCTAAATGTTTTAAGGAAGCTTTACCCCAGGCTGCTCACATGCCAATATCAATCTAAAAAATGCTGGGTTGTTTCAACCCAACTTTGGGTCAAATATGGACTAACCCAACCGTTGGGTTAAATTTTTACATTACATTTTTAACCCAAAAGTTGGGTTAGTCCATATTTGACCAAAGTTGGGTTGAAACATCCCAGCATTTTTTAGAGTATGAACAGTAAATATCATGAAAGATTCACTGTTATCAATCCTGGTTGACTATAGCCTGTCTTTATGTCCATTAATGTGGGCTTTCAGCAGTTCATATCAGTTTACACTGTTTCTCTGACTCTGCCGGTAGAACATGTCCCAGGAGAAGAGCCTCAGATGTCTCAGATAAGTGGCCTGTTTGTGGAGAAGCCTCAGACTGTCACTGCCATTAAAGGTGAGATTCTGAACTGTCCGCAGCTGCACTGCTGAATTCCCTCCAAGATTTGTGTGCTGTATTATTTCTTTCAAGGCTCTTAGTCTGCGCATTAGTAGTGGGTTTTTAGTGACTCCTTCTGCAGATTAAATTGTTACACCAGTAGGTGGTGACTGTTTTTATATCATTCTTTCAGTCAATTTGTTCAGAACACTGATTCATTAAGAATGGTAAGAATGTTTGTGTTTATGAATGAGTCATTGAATCATTTACTTAACCAATTCGTTCAAAACACTGATTTGTTCAGGAATGAAGCAAGCGCTTGTCATTATGAGTGGGTCATTGATTGATTCATTCAATAAATTCCTTCAAAACACTGGTTTGTTCAGGAATGAAACAAGCAAATTTACTCATAAACAAATCATAAACACCAGTTCATTCTGGAACCAAATGCTACCATTGTGTGTTGCTCAGAGATGTGCAACAGTTAATCATCATTGGCTTATTATGGAAATAATTCCATTGATGGAGAAACAATACACAAGGTAACTGGCAACATTGTGGCTATAATGTAACTTCTTATTTATTGAACTGTTGTAATCAAAAAGATGGTAAATCACTGCACTCAACCAACACTTTGGGTGCGTAGATAAAAAAAAATCCTAATAACTTCAAATGAAAAAAGCAGGATCTACTCTCACTTGCATACTTCTTAATGATTTATGTTTTTTTTATTATACTAAAAGCAAAAATAAATCAAATGTTTGTGCTTTTTGTATAATAAAAAATCAATGAATCATTAAGAAATATGCAAGTGAGTGCAGATCCTGCTTTTTTAATTTGAACTGTAAGAATGCAACCAATATCAGAAACACAACTGTGCTAAAAATATCCTATATTCATAACAATAGCACTCTTGCTTGTGTGATATTGCTTAATATATTCACATAAATAATGCTATATCGAAAGCTCAGCAGTGTTTATTCATATCATTTTATTTGTAACAGGGAAAAACGTCACGTTTGTGGCTAAGGTGGACTCCTCTCAGATGCTGAGGAAGCCTACTATGAAGTGGTTGAAGGGGAAATGGATGGATCTAGGCAGCAAGGCTGGAAAACACCTGCAGTTCAAAGAAAGCTACGATAGGAACACCAAGGTGTGTGAAAAACAGTGTGCTTTATTTGAGATTTGTTCATTACAGATCAGAGTTAACATTTATATTTCTTGATGCCAGATATACACCTATGAGCTGACCATTGTTAAGGTTGTGGATGGAGATGCAGGAGGTTATCGTTGTGAGGTCACTTCCAAAGACAAGTGTGACAGCTGCACTTTTGATATCTCCGTCGAAGGTAGGACATAATGCAATTATGGGTAAATTAAAAGAACCTTTTTACAGAATCTGATTACAAATAGATTCACAAATTTTCGTGTGATCACTGAATCTGGCTAGTAATTAGAGTTTGAAACACCTTATGTAGGACATTTATAATGCATTTAATGTAGTTTTCAGATGATTAAAGTCAGTTAACACACGCCTGGTGTGTGTGTGTGTGCTAACGTTACTGTAAGTCTAGAGCTGATTCATTATTCAGTAGGTATTTTGCTGATTAGATCCTCTCTTGTTAGTTTCAAAGCACTCAGTAAATCAGCATGGCACATTTATTGGCTGTGATAGTAATCAGATTGTGGAGCAAATCAAACACTCACAGTTTCTCATCATCTCATCATCATGTATTTCATCTGCTCCTTCAGCTGCTGAAGAGACACAGCAAACAAACATTTTGGAGGCGTTCAAACGATCGTAAGTTTGTTTGTGTGTCTGTGTCTCTTACTCATTAGTAACTGGTAGATGTCTTGATGTCACATTGTTTTAACACACTCCTAAGATATTTATGGTCTTTGTTTGGAAGGATTTTTATTCATATTGTCAGTTTGACTTTATGTTTAGATGTTGCTGTAAGTGTATACACAGATTTAGCGGCTCATGCTTCTCATGTTCATACAAGCAAGATTATATGACACTCTTGCATATCATTGAGGGAGCTGTCTGTTGCCAGAAGCTGCTCTTCTGAGCAGTAATAATCTCATGGACTGATTGAGAGATGTGTCTGAGAGTTTGGCTCCAGGTCCAGCTCCGGGAGGTCAATGTTTAGCCCTAGGACTGAGCCAGGCTCCTCAAACAGTAGAACATTATACTAGCAATACCAAGGTCATAGGTTTGACTCCCAGGGAATGCATGAACTAATAAAATGTATATCTTCAATGCAATGTTAGTCATTTCAGACAAAACTGTCTGCCAAATTCATCAATGTAAATGTCCGTTTAGATGCTGCATGTATCCTTGATAAATTCAGGTAAGGTTCCAAAAGGGGTTATTCACAGTGATGCCTTTTTTTTTTTTTTTTGTGAAGCTCATTTTAATAATCTAACGAAAACTTTCGTGCAATGGAAAGGTTCCATGGATGTTCAAGGTTTTTCTTCGTGAAGCCATAGATGACAAGAAACTTTATTTTTAAGAGTGTGTAACAGTAAGCGTCTGTTATGTGAGTTTCTAGTATACAGTAAACTGTATTTATTATAAACATGATGTACTCCTAATTGTTTATTTTTCATTTTCTTGTTCAATTACCTTCTGTCATCTGTAGGGGAGATGCAGGAGAGGATGCAGGTGAACTGGACTTCAGTGGTTTACTCAAGAAAAGGTTTGGAAGATGTTCTACACCCTCCATGTTTTTTTTTCTTCTTACCCTGTTTACTTTATGTTGGAGTTCTTCACTTTCACTTTGACCATCATGCTTTCTTCAAATTGCATACATAGTAATCACTGCCTTATTATAATTAATGGTGTCATTTATTCACTGTAGAAGTTTAATATAGGTTTTAACCTTAACCATTAGTTCTGTCTGGGGTCTGAAAAATTTGGATGTCAAATTTCTAAAATACGCATGCATCTTTCATGATACAACAGAGCAGCTTCATTAATATCTGCATACTTGGTTTTGAGTAGGTCATAGAAACGTTAGAATTTGAAGGAAACACAACATCACTGGGGTCCCTAGGACTCAACATAAAAACAGTCAATCTCAACCAAATATGAAGATTAACCATATTTTTGGATTCCATGTACCTCAGAGAGAGGAAGCAGAAGGAGGAGCCTGAGATTGATGTGGATGTGTGGGAGATCCTGAAAAATGCCAAGCCATGTGACTATGAGAAGATCGCCTTTCAGTATGGCATCACTGATCTCAGGGGCCTGCTCAAAAGACTTAAGAAGATGAAGAAGGTGGAGCCCAAAAAGAGCGATGGTGAGACACATGACGAATGTACCAAGTCATGGTTCCTCACACACACATACATACATACATACATACATACTAAGGGTTCGAATCCAACCCTAATATGCAATTTTGTTAATAAACCAAGCAAAATAGATTTGGAATTGGCGGGCGAGTATTGTAATGGATTGAATATGTTAGTGCTGCTTCTGTTTTAAGCTTTCCTAAAGAAGTTGGGTCCTGCTTACTCTGTGGAGAAAGGAAAGAAAATACATCTTAATGTGGAGCTGTCTGACCCCAATGCTCAAGTTAGATGGCTGAGAAATGGACAGGAGATCAAACCTTCAGCCAAGTATGATCCTTTGTGTTTGTGTTCAAAAGTACTGGAATAAATAGTCTTGCATATAGCACTTTGAGAGGTGCACTGGTCATCATTGATGACCGCTATTGATGGTTGATGCTCGATGCCTTACATGAGGTTTGTGCTGAATTTCTATCTTTCTGTTAGATATATCTTTGAGAGTGTGGGTGGTATCCGTAAGCTCACTATTAACAAGTGCACCCTCGCTGATGATGCCGCGTATGAATGTGTGGTTGGAGAGGAGAAGAGTTTCACTGAGGTCTTCGTCCAAGGTACACTGTCATTATCGTCATCACCATCTTCATCGTCATAATCACTGGCATCATTAGCAAACCCCTTTTTGTAAATTCATTTGTTCTGTCTGCTTATCAGTAGCTGTCCTGTGTCCTGACTGTCCCTGAGTGGAAGCCATCTGCCTATTGATTATTTTAAAACTCTGTCTATGCTGTCCGTCCTTACCTTTCTTTTTACTTGAGCCATGTTTTTTTTTTTTGAGCCAAGTCTCTGCATCTGTCTTTTTTTTCTGTCTTGTTTTTGTTCTTGTATCATTTTTGTCTTATTTCTTCATGGATATGTGGCATTGTAGCTGCCATCAGCCCCAGAAGCTCCTCTGTACTTTGATGAAAATGTTGTTCGTTTTATATATTGTTTGTTGAATATATTAACCACTTATTGGTGTGTTTATATGAACAGAACCACCTGTCACCATCACTAAGATGTTGGATGACATCCATGTGGTGGTTGGGGAGAAGGTGGAGTTTGAGGTTGAAGTGTCTGATGAGGGAGCCAATGTGAAATGGTGAGATACTGGACCAAGCTGGCGTCACTTACCTGGCCAATTGGTCAGCAACAGGCCTACAAATAAATTGACCAACTGTACAAATTAAAATACTTAATACATCACTAGCTGACTAAATTAATTTCAGTACTATCAAGGTCAGCATCGCTAATTATTGTCATTTAACATTAAAAAGCCATTATTAACATTAAACAGGCTAAACGGCAAATTATCCGACTGCTTTTTTGTTTTCCATTTATTACCAACAATTACAGAAAACAATGACTCATTTAACAACTACTATGGTTATGTCAACAAAACACAAAAACCTATTAGCCTGTAATAAATGGCACATTTAGTTTTAGATTATGCATTTTTCTCTGTCATTACCTCTCTCTGTTTAAATGAGTAATGTGGCTGAACACTGTCTGTGACTGCTTGTGCTTTTCGAGATTTCTGCTCAAGTTCAGACAAACAGATGGAAAAAAATGTCCATCCTCATACTCTTCACAATGTTATTTTTTCCACTTTGAAGTTTAAGATGCTAAATAAATGATGAAAACTCTAGTAGAATCAATCTTCTCAAAACAGTATGAGTATCATAAGTATATTTCAAGATCGTTTTCTGCTGTATCAAAGGCCTGGACAAACTATCTTTTCTCTTGCTCTTCATTTTTCCATCCTGTTTTTTTTTGTACTAGTTCCACTCTCTTTCTTATTTTATCTTCAGTAATCTTGGCATAGATTGCCTTCCTCAGTTTCTTATGAACATTAATTCCATCTTTGTCCTTCTCTGTCTCTCTTCATCTCTCTCAGGATGAAGGATGGAGTGGAACTGAGCCGAGATGGAAAGTATCGCTTTAAGAAAGATGGGACAAAGCACTGGCTCATCATCAATGAGGCAACCGCAGAGGACATTGGAACATACTATGTGTACACTAGTGGGGGGGAGTCCAAGGCAGAGCTGGAAGTAGAAGGTACTTCTTTTGATAGAGTAAAATGACAATTCTCCCTTAGTCCTTCCACAATTTGGCTGATATTTCAGTTATGTTTCTGTATTTATTTTTAGTATTAATTGCCCCATTGTCCTTCTTTCTCTTCTTTTTTCTCTATTATAGAGAAGGAACTGGAGGTTTTGCAGAGTATAGCTGATCTGACACTGAAGGCAGCAGAACAGGCTGTCTTCAAGTGTGAAGTGTCAGATGAGAAAGTGACTGGCAAGTGGTTTAAGGATGGGGTGGAGGTCACTCCCAGCAACCGCATCAAAATGACACACATTGGCAGGTATATCGGTCCACTTACAGCCACCCTTATCGATTCATGCATAAGTAAGCTCTCCTCGTCCTTGACCTCACCAATATTGTTTTATGCCAGGACGCTAAAACAGATTAGTCGTCGAAATATCCATTATGCTCTTTCTTACTGAAAGAATTGTGTTCTTTCAGTAGTGTGTTCATTGCTTTTTGGGTAAAAATAATGTGGCATACACTTCTTATGATGTGGTAACATTTTTAATCCTGGTATCTCAGGACTCACAAGCTGGTGATAGATGATGTGAAGCCTGAAGATGCAGGAGATTACACCTTTGTACCAGATGGTTATGCTCTTTCTCTTTCTGCCAAACTCAACTTCTTGGGTAAGAGAGAGAATCAGAGTTTTTTTAAATCAAAATTTAAATTTCAACGTTCATCTAGCTCTATAATTTTGTATCCACAGAGATCAAGATTGATTATGTTCCTCGTCAAGGTAAATATCTTATCTGCATCGACAAATCTAACGATATAGTTTGTGCAAGGGCGACAGTTTTTTTTAATGCCACAATTCTTTCTTTTATCATCCAGAACCACCCAAAATCCACCTGGACACCACTGGCAGCTTTGTCAACAAAAACACCATTATCGTCGTTGCAGGAAACAAGCTCCGGTTTGATGTTGACATTACAGGGGAGCCCCCTCCCACTGTGTGCTGGAAAAAAGGAGATACGGTGAGAGCTTGCTGGCAGATTGTCACATACTCTCATCTTATGCAAAGCCAACAACACATATGGGCTTGTTTTCATATTAGATTCAGTGAGAAAACCCTGCTGAAAAGCCCAGCAGTGCTGGTCACCAGCATATGTTGTATTTTGAATTGTGTCTCTACCACCCTACCTTAACCATCAAGAGTCAACCAGCTTACCCAGAAGGACCATGCTGGTGAGCCCAGTGACTCAGATTTTGCTGGTGAACACCTAGACCAACACAAAACCAGCATGGAAATTCATGCTGGTCTTTCCAGCAGGAAAATATTCTCAAGTTTATCAAAAATCAATATGAAATCTCCAGTATATCAGCTTGCTTGATTCAAAGCACGACGTTTGTATGATGCAGGAGATCTCTGAAGCTGAAGGGCGTGTGAGAGTGGAGACCAGGAAGAACCTGAGCTACTTTGTTATTGAAGGGGCAGAAAGATCCGACGAGGGCCTCTATCATATCACTGTAACAAACCCAGCAGGAGAGGACAAGGCTGATGTCATGGTTAAGATCGTTGGTGAGTTTATGCATGTTAACCATCTGCAACCCTCTCTTTCTGTGCTTATTAGCTGTTTTGTCAAATCTCTTCATTACAACTCTTCACGCCGGCACTTTTTCTGTGCTGTGTTCAGATGTGCCTGATCCACCTGAGAATGTGAAATGCACTGCAGTGGGTGAGGACAGTGCTTCCATCCAGTGGGATCCACCCAAATTTGATGGTGGAGTTCCTGTGAAAGGTAAAACAGATCCTCGCCACGTGTTTGTCTCGAACTTGACATCCTTGACGTCCAATAGTACATCCTTGTAATATTTTGTCAGTATGTTGTCAGTTTTGCTTTTTTGAATAAAATATTTAATTAGGTTACGGATTATATTGATACATGTGTGGGATACCACTTAAAATATTGGTGTACTTTCAAGGTTACCTAATGGAGAGAAAGAAGAAGGGTTCTTCCAGATGGACAAGGCTGAACTTTGATATTTATGAGTCCACAACATATGAGGCTAAGAAGATGATTGAGGGTGTGTTATATGAGATGAGGGTATTTGCTGTTAACGGTATTGGCATCTCCCAACCCAGCGCCAGCTCCAAACCCTTCATGCCCATTGGTTAGTTCCTCATTAGACTGTCTGCTATAACTTATCAGTTTATTTTACTTCTTCTGTTCAGTTCATTTCAATTCATTCAGCATTCATTCTCTTGGTTTTCCTGCTCTTTCATAGCACCAACTAGTGAACCAACACGCCTGACCGTGGAAGATGTTACAGATGGTACCTGTGCTCTAAAATGGCTTCCCCCAGAAAGAATTGGAGCTGGTGGCATTGATGGGTACATCATTGAATATTGCGTTGAGGGAGGTGAGGCACACGGTGGCCTTTGCTATAGAGCTGACATAGAGTGCCGTCTCAGTTTCAAAATATCACAGTGAAGTAATCGTTTTTGATCATTTTTTGACGTTTACATATCTTGTCGGTTTGCTGCTTACTTTGCTCCTGGTGGAACTCATAGCCACTGAGTGGGTGCAGGCCAACGAGACCCCTGTTGAGAAGAATAGTTACAGGGTCAGAGGGCTGCCCGTTGGAGAGAAGATGCTGTTCAGGGTGACAGCTGTGAACATCGCTGGTCGTAGCCCTCCGGCTGTGATGGCGCAAGCGGTCACCATTCGGGAGATTGTCGGTGAGACTCGCACACATGCATACTTGCACACGAACAACATACAACACATTCTTAGGAATCAAATTGGAAGTTCATGGAATTTAGTTCATTTCAAATTCCTGAAAACTCAATATACACTTTTAAAATATTTAAAAAATTACTTTTTTTAAATAATTAAAATTTTAGTTTTTAAAATAAAAAAACAGTATCTTCCAAAAAATGAACACAACAAAACAACATTGGACCTCACTAACTTTCATTGTGTGGACATTTTTCCACATATCTTCTTGAGTAAGTGATGACAGAATTTCAATTTTAACTACTTTTAACTACTCCAATGCAGATTTGACACAACACACTTGTCTGTGACGCATTGAACATGAAGTATAAAACACCCCACTGTCTGTTGTCATTTTCAGCATGTTTTCTTCTGTCTTTTTCCTCTCTCAATCTCCTCTCTCAGAGCGTCCTAAAATCCGCCTCCCTCGGCAGCTTAGGACTAAGTACATCAAACGAGTGGGTGAGAAGGTCAACCTTGTCATTCCCTTCCAGGTCAGTCATGCACGTACTTTCTTCTGCTCTGTACTTGTGTAGTGCTACTTTTTTGTTCAGTCGCTGGTCTTTGCAGCAGCTCAAATTATCGACTTACACCATGTCATCTGCTATCAGGGCAAACCGCGTCCGGTGGTGACCTGGCTCAAGGATGGCGCACCTCTAGACACCAAGCTGGTGAATATCCGCACAAGTGATGTGGACACCATCCTGTTCATCAGGCAGGCGGCCAGAGAGCACTCTGGCCAGTACACCCTTTCCGTGCAGATTGAGAACATGGAGGACAAAGTCACTCTCGAGATCCAGATTGTAGGTTAGTGTCAACAAAATGATTTGGTTGGGATATGCACAACAACATAATTTCAAATTCAAGAGTTACAGAGTCGTGGTTTGCCTGAATTATTAGATTGACTAACAAGTCTTAACTGAAAGCCATGTATATTTAAGCTGGTTTAGCATTCAGAACACACTTCTTAGGGGGCCTTTACATTAGACTTGTTCTTGTACTGTGTAACCAATTAGAACAGAATGCAGGGATCTTGTGATACGATTTTTTTTTTTTTTAAGAATTTTACATTTTGATCATTTTGTTTTGATAAGACCATTTGGGGAGAAACAGGAAGTGTAAGGAGATGAAAAAGTGGAACAGGATCAGGATAAGACCTTGAACAGGCTGTGTCTCTATGAAATGTTTTTTTCCAACTTGACATGCTATCATAAAAATGCAACACTCATGGCAGGATGCTCAAAAACAGCAGGAGATGTGATGCGTTGGCCAAAGACATCCGTCACGATGTGTATGGATATACCGGCAATGGATTAATGATAATATAAATGTGAATTTAAAGATAGAGAGTTTTACCTTGCTAACAGTCTAGAAAAATATATGTGGAAAAAAAAATCTAGGTGAGCGATTCCCAGTTTTTAAAGTTTATTTAAGGGTGTTGAAGATGCTACAGATTCATTTGTGGAGATTATAGACATCACTAGGGCAATCACAGCGATGACATAAAATTAAAGGATTAAACTGCACAGTTCAAAAGGTTAATTTCACTGCGAAGTGAAGTGTGAGTCAGGTTAATTTTGTTAACCCGTGGAAAGTGTTTGAGGATCACTTTCAGAAGTGATGCTGAATTTCCAACTCCTAAACTGTCAGAAAGGTTTCATATTAAACACTTACTCTTTCACCAAAATCGAGGATGTCATAGGTCAGTTCGCTTGCAGGGATTATTTTGCGGGGTGTTCTTTGGATTATTCCTGGTGTTGAACGGGATTAGGATAGGATTAGGGGACACTCACTCTGTGTTCCCGCTGGGAGGTAAACTAATGAGAGTGCAAAAACCCTTCAGATGAGCCAGACAGCCATTTAGTCACAGTTTGCTGCCAGCATCCCAGCAGCCTGCCCAGGATTAATGCCAACTGCTCCCAGCCGCAAACTCCAACTCTCTCGCTTTCAATCTTTTTTCTTTTTTTTTTTAGCTTGATCTCACTATCCTTACCTCACGCTCATGTGCTCACCCTCTTTTACTCTTCTCCCTCATTTTCTCCCTCTTTCGTTCTTATCATTCCTCTGCTCACTCACTTGTAGACTCTTCTCCGTTTAGCGCACGTTAATTAGTCTCTTGGTTAAAATTAGGACAGTGTATTGGTGTCAAGCTCTACAGTAATACCTACAGTCTTTTTTTTCTTTTCCTTTCCTTCCCGTTCTCACAGACAAGCCTGGGCCTCCAATTGCTGCCACTGTAACTGATGTTTGGGGTTTCAATGCTGCTTTGGAGTGGAAGCCTCCAAAAGATAATGGCAACTGTGAGATCACTGGCTATACCATCCAAAAGGCTGACTTGAAAACCAAGGTAAACCAGCTACCTCCTGTATTGGCCAACAGTATGTGAACACTTATCTTATAATATAACACTTATCTAATCTTAATGCTATAACATGCAATGCCATTATAGTGGTTTGTGTGTTTACAACAGTTTAGAGGATCGTTTTCCTCTCCTTCTGCACAAAGTTAACACCATGAGGAATGGTTTACCGAACTTGTAGTCTAATTTTGACTAACCTACACCAAATATTTCTGGCTGTTATATGCTTCAAATCAATAAATAAACACACCTGAATGGTTGTATGTAGCCTAAAGTATGGATAAATAATTAATACCTTATATCTTGAAAAATAAAATATTATATATGTAAAAATATTACATTTATTGACAAAGCAACATTTGTGTTCTTATTCTCAAATACATTTTATTTTTATATATTTTTTAATTTTATTTTAAGTATTTTTAAAAAGAAGTAGCACAGGAAACACATCAACTTCAGGGGATATCCTAACCAATAGTGAATAGAGAAAGTTTTGTATCTAAGTTTGTATCTACAAGGCCAAAAACAGCAGATGTTCTTTATTTGTATGGCTGTTTAACTACAAATCTGTCTTTCACTCATTCACATGTTAGGAGTGGTTCATGGTTCTTGAACACAATCGCAGACCTAGTTGTACCGTGTCTGATCTGGTGATGGGGAACGAGTACACCTTCCGTGTGTTCAGCGAGAACATCTGTGGCATGAGTGATGATGCTGGCATCAGCAAAAACACAGCTGCCATCACCAAAACTGGTACCTACATTACATACTGATGGTTTAAAAATTCATCTTGAAACACTGAATGTTGTTTTACATGAAGATTATTGGCCAAGTGTCTCTTCTGAAGCGATACTTGTAATGTGTAATCCATTTCCTTTTTCTTTCTTAGGTCTTAAACAAAAACAGCAACCCTACAAGGAAAAAGATATGTGCAGCTCTCCTAAGTTCATCACACCTCTCGTGGACAGGTCTGTTATCGCAGGTTACAGCGCTGCCATCAGCTGTGCTGTCCGTGGGCACCCAAAAGTAAGTGTTGGTATAGTGCCTGATTATAAAAAACCCCATTTACTCATGCAGTCGCTTTTAAGCCCATTAAGCAACAATGCACTCTCTTTCTTATTCTCTTTTGTTCTCCTCCCAGCCAAAGATTATATGGATGAAAAATAAGATGATTATTGGAGAGAATCCAAAGTATCTCATGCAGAATAACCAGGGTGTGCTGACTTTAAACATCCGTAAGCCCAGCTTGTTTGATGGAGGGAAGTATACATGCAGAGCCATCAATGACCTAGGACAGGATGAAGTGGAGTGCAAGCTGGAGGTTCGAGGTATGGTCAAAAATCTCCATCATCTCCAGTGTGTAACTCTGACTATGACATAATGTTTAGGGATGCACAATATCTGCTGATATTGGATATTTAATTGTGCATGCTCATTTCCCCTATGTTTATATTTAAATGACATGTCATATGATGCTTTTTTAAAGATCATTATTTTGTGTATTTGTTGTAACAGAATATGTTGACATGCTTTAATGTTCAAAAAACACATTATTTTTCAAATACTGTACATTATTGTAGGTCCTCTATGCCCCGCCTCTCTCAAACACTTCGTTTTC
>NW_015558637.1:913242-918571 GCF_001515605.1 Sinocyclocheilus anshuiensis
TTGGTTTTGAGACTTTAGTCTTTGCAACTTCAGGGATCTTATCTATGCACAATCAGCTTGTAACACTCCAAAGAGAAAGGAAAACTTGAAATCGCATCATATGACCCCTTTAATGTTACTCATTAAAAACACCAACAATTTCAGATTATTACACTGTTAAATGTAATCTTTAACAAAGCCCAAATCTATCATACCGTACATTATAATGTTGTGATGCCAACTCACTTGTAGCATTTAAAATGACTGACTTTAGTTTGTAACTTAACCCTCAACCCTCTGTATTATTTCTTAATGTAGCTAATATTGTTTTCTCTTCAGTCGTAACAGAAAAGGAAGCGAAGAAGTGAACACAACCATGAAGATACCCTAAAGACGGCTGTCAGACGGCATCATGAGATTGTCAGAAAAGCAATAAAAAAATGTTGTAAATGATTGATTTAGAATGAAATTGTCATTATGCCGTCTTTTCCTCTGCATTTTTACTTTTGACTCTTACAAAAAGTACCGTGGTGCTACCATATAATACCATTGTACTCAGTGATATCCCTTGCTCATGTTATTTACATGGTACTTCCAAAAAAAAAAAAAAACTATGGTAATACTGGTACTGTTTTGTGTTAGTGCAGTGGTTCTCAAACCTGTCCTGGAGTACCCCCTGCCCTGCACATTTTGTATGTCTCCCTCATCTATCGCACCTGATTCAACTCATCAGCTCATTAGTGGAGACTGCAAGACCAGAAGTGGGTGTGTCAGATATAGGGAGACATACATAACGTGCAATAGCCCATTGTTTTATAACAATGGGCTATAAAAGCTTTTTTCTTCTTTGTTGGTATATCAAGTTAAATTGCTTGAAATAAAAGCACATGAAAAATAAAAAATGTGTCGTTTTCATTGTAAACGTAAAGTAAAAGCCGCCATAGACGTTTGTTTATATGTTTGTGAACAAAATTATATCATTCATCACCTATGTCTGCTGGCTGATCAGGGAGAGTTAGAGAATCAGGGTCTCATTAGCATATCACACCAGAGACTCATTTACGCACCCATCAACACTGCCCCAATTAGCTCTCTCCCACGTCATTACTGAGCAAACGAATTACGGCTAATTTACACACCCGCAAAACAAACACACCACTGGGGCTCCGCCAGGAGAAACTGCGGCCCGAGATTCGCTCGATCCAGGACGGTGTTGCTGAATCCCTGATCCGTGCGACACAAGGTGGGCTTGAGAAATTGGCTAAAAACAAAGATTTGAACTGTAAATTACGTAAATGCCACGTACGTTATTATACAAGGAATGAAGCGGAGACCGTTGAATTTGTCAGTTTGTGAACTAACAACTGAAGTGTTTAAGAGAGGGCCGCAGGAAACAAACAAAAGCTTCTCGAACTGACCAGCAGATAGCGCACCTAACTTACTCAACAATAGCTTCAGGACATTCATATGATTACAGCTGTAATGAAGTTCAGTTTGCCCCTTACTTACATCTGAAACCATATAAATTAATTATTTGCTGACCGTACATTTTAGGTTTTTCCACAAAGTTCACTTATTGTGTTGCATTCCTTTTTGTTGAGAATGTATGATAAGAAAATCTTAAAGGGATAGTTCACCCAAAAATGAAAATTGTGTTTATCTGCTTGTCCCCAGGGCATCCAAGATGTAGGTGACTTTGTTTCTTCAGTAGAACACAAACGAAGAGTTTTAAGTCAAACCGTTGCAGTCTGTCAGTCTTATAATGCAAGTGGATGGGAATCACGGCTTTGAGAGTCCAAAAACATACACAAACAAAACCAAATTAAACCCTGCGGCTCATGATGTTACATTGATGTGTAAATACACAAAACGATCGGTCTGTGCAAGAAACTGAACAGTATTTATATTGGGTTTTTTTACCTCTGATTTTCACCGCAATGTCCGAACTGTCCTGAGCATGTTCAACAGCCGGCGCCTGACCCGTCTTTTTGCTTTACGGCGGATCGCAGACTTATAAGTGCATTACCGCCACCTATCTCTCAAGTGGACCATTGACACTCCTAATTGAGATTGTAGATAGAGTGTCAGTTCGGACATTGCGGTTAAAATCAGAGGTAAAAAACGATATAAATACTGTTCAGTTTCTTGCACAGACTGATCGTTTCGTGTCTTTACACTTAAATGTATCGTCACGAGCCGCAGGGTTTAATTTGGTTTTGTTTGTGTATGTTTTTTGACTCTCAAAGCCGTGATTCCTATCTATTTGCTTTATATGACTGACAGACTGCAACGGTTTGACTTAAAAAATCTTAGTTTGTGTTCTACTGAATAAACAAAGTCACCTACATCTTGGATGCCCTGGGGGTAAGCAGATAAACATCAAATTTTAATTTTTGGGTGAACGATCCCTCTAAGACATGTGCAGTGTGAAAATGTGTGCAGTGATCAACCTTTGTAAAGCGAGGTAAATCAAAATGAAAACGTGTTTTTGTTGCTGACAACAATTTAAGTAAATTTAGGAGCAAATACACATTTAACTTAATACACGTTAGAGATTTTCCATTGACTTGTATTGTTTTTATACACTAACCATATTTTCTACAACCCTTCTATGCCTAACCCTTGCGTAATTCTTTTTTTTTTTCTTTCATATTTTTTGATTTTCTTTAAGACATTATGTAGTTTTTATTTAGCAATTTCTCTTTGCTGCTCCCCACAGTATAGGCAAACCCTGACTCACACATCTTTTAATATTTTTTTTTTTCCTACATTGGTGACCCAGAAACGTTTTTGCATTTTTGGTTTTATCACGATATTGTGTCCCCTTACTTGGCTAAATTAGATTTATAGGCTATTGTTTATAAATCTAACCCTTCAAGTCCTAAGCCTATAAGAGAACATACTGCTCAAAGTAGGCTATAACCAAATAAACTCCGACAGACATTTCTAAGTAAGACCTTACATCCAGCTGTCATGGTCCCATGAAAGCTCCACTGTATCTTCCCATGTTCCTTTACTCCCTCATCAGTGACATTATGTTGCTAAGCAGTCTTGCTAATTGTACCTGCCTACCGTCACATTCACATTGTCTCCATAAAAATTGAATGGGTAAAGTTGACATCCTTGTCTTTCTTAACAAGCTTTCTTAACTCCAGAGCACACGGACTCGCACAAACACTAGTCTGAAGCGTACATGCAAGCAGGGCGTGTGTGCCTCTCTTTCTCAGCAGGGCCTCTCACATACTCCATTTCGACAGCGCTCCGGAGAGGCACTGTAAGCCGCTCGATAACCGTTGCGATTCAACTGCATGCGATATGCTTCTGGATCCGAGAGAACCGGAGAGAGAGTGCTACGGTGAGCAAGACAAAACCATAACGGCAGAATGGAGAGAACTATAATTATTCAAGTAATTATGCATGAATTCCATGAGAGAGAGAAAACCGAGGGAGATTTTCATGCATGTAATTACAGTATAGAAACTTGGCAAGGCAGAGGAGTGAAACTGTAACATTATCCACCTCATAACCTCATTTATGGCAAACCGTTACACACACGTGGCTATTCTTGCATTTGCACGTACAGAATTTTTCTTAATGGTCTTACCCAGTAGGCCATAGCCAAATATGAATTATGCATTTTCCTATGAATTCATACGATGTAATTTGTACAGAAGCCGTTTTAAAGTAGGGTTAAGGACCACCCCTAAAGCTAAACATAAGTGGGGCATAAAGTTGATTGTACGAAAAACATATGAATTAAGGCCCGTTCACATCAATAACTTTAACTATGAAGATAACTAAGATCACTCCAGCCTAAGGCACACCTGTGCAATAATCATGCTGTCTAATCAGCATCTTGATATGCTACACCTGTGAGGTGGATGGATTATCTCGGCAAAGGAGAAGTGCTCACTAACCCAGATTTAGACAGATTTGTGAACAATATTTGAGAGAAATAGGCCTTTTGTGTACATAGAAAAAGTCTTAGATCTTTGAGTTCAGCTCATGAAAAATGGGGGCAAAAACAAAAGTGTTGCGTTTATATTTTTCTTCAGTATATATGTGTATATATACTGTATATTAGTAGCCTACCCATAGATAACATTCTGCTTGAGCTCTTTAAAGCAGGATGGATTCTGATTGGCTGTAAATATTTGTATCCATTAGGTGGAAAAAAAAGTTTTTAAAGTGATTCCAATATTTTTTATTTTTTTCTCTGTGCCATTATCATTATAATTGCGGACTCTGATATTTCTTTTAAATTTAGAATGATTTTTAGAACTATATTTTTCGTTGTAGTTATTGTTATAGTTGCCGACCTTGGTGTGAACAGTCACCAATTTGCCAAAACATAAAATGCCTACAAATTGCCAAGACGGTGTGTTGGACATGCGTAAATGCACACTTTTCCACATATTTAATGGTGGTGGTGGTGTATTTTCTCTGCTGTTCTGTTCATTTAGATGGCAAGGTTTTGACTTTGACTCATGACCAGTATAATGAGCTAACCGTATCTCATAAAATCAGTACATTCATCATTTAATTTCATAGTAATACAGACTGACTACTTGATGTTACTGGCGTACATGAAACGTTACTTGAAACTTGTAGATGTCTGAAATTTGACAGCATGGCTGTCATTTTTATCTGCCTATTGAAAACGCTTTGCCAGCCTGCCATACGAGTTCTTTATCAAATCCATGTGAACACAGTCAAATTGTGGAGACTGCATGATTTTACCGTTTGGCTAACTGTCAGTGACACTTCTGATGTAGGTGTGTGGGCTCATCTGATATCACAGATTGTCTAAAAAGACTCTTGAGGTTTTTTTAATTAAAAGAATTACGCTAATTACAGTTTAGTGGCTGTGGTAGAAAAGGAAAAAAGCTTTTTATTTCTGGATGAAAATGGAAGGGAACAAAGACAACAGACAGTAAGCCTCAAGACTGAGAGATGTGTAATGGCGCTTTTCCACTGCATGGTACGGCACGGTACGGCTTGGAGAATCGTCACTACCTGCGTCACTGAACTTGCGACACAAACACAAAAGAACCGCTAGATTTAAATCAGCACAGCCAGCGAAGGGTTGAATGCAACTGTTTTGAACGAGCGCACCTTTTTTTAACAACCAAAAAGTGGCTGTTCCCCCTGTTGAGGAAGTACAGACGTTGCTCTCCTTGATAGCAGAGGAGCGGATCCAGTGAGAGCTTGATCGGGCGACGTGGAATGAAAAAGTTTTTTAGGAGTCGCGGCAGTAGAGGCGGCGCAACTATAATGACATGTGAATAATCCCGCCCACTCTAAAGCGATACTAAACTGCAGTGGAAACGCAAACCGAGCCGTGCCGTAC
>NW_015558637.1:924149-928404 GCF_001515605.1 Sinocyclocheilus anshuiensis
GTGACGTGTAAACTCTGCTGATCACGGATTGGCCGGAGAGAATCGTCACTACCTGCGTCACTGAACTTGCGACACAAACACAAAAGAACCGCTAGATTTAAATCAGCACAGCCAGCGAAGGGTTGAATGCAACTGTTTTGAACGAGCGCACCTTTTTTTAACAACCAAAAAGTGGCTGTTCCCCCTGTTGAGGAAGTACAGACGTTGCTCTCCTTGATAGCAGAGGAGCGGATCCAGTGAGAGCTTGATCGGGCGACGTGGAATGAAAAAGTTTTTTAGGAGTCGCGGCAGTAGAGGCGGCGCAACTATAATGACATGTGAATAATCCCGCCCACTCTAAAGCGATACTAAACTGCAGTGGAAACGCAAACCGAGCCGTGCCGTACCGTACTGAGCCGTACCGAGCCGAGTCGTACCACGCAGTGGAAAAGCGCCAAAACAAGACAAGTCAAGTCAGTGGCTCACGGTCACGTCAAGCAAGTCGAGTGTCCTAAGAGTCATGTAAAGTCGAGGTACCAAACAGCAACTAGTTGAGTTTTTAAAATTATTTTCCCTCAGGAATTACGAACTTTCTGAATAATAAATTATAAATTTAAGAGGAAACTTACTCTTGTAGTATATTTATAGCTGAAAACTTACTTGACTTATTTACTTGACATGGTAGACGTATACAAACAAAATCAATAAAATACTATGTAGGACTATGCATATAAAACCTGTAAACAAAATTTGAGACTGAAGTAACACTTGAAAAATGAATTGTTGCATTAGATCACAAAATACATAGGCTACTATAGAGACACATAATTGGTTGGATTTATCCTGCTTATCAGGATAAATCCATGCTATCCTGCATTTATCAATGACTACCGTCCAGTTGCACTTACCCCCATCCTCATGAAGTGCTTTGAACGGCTAGTCATGCACCATATCAAGTCTGCCCTCCCCCCCTCCCTGGACCCCTTCCAGTTTGCATATCGGTCCAACCGCTCGACCGATGACGCCATCGCCACTACCCTCCACTCAGCACTCACACACCTGGACAAAAAAGACTCATACGTCAGAATGCTGTTCATAGACTTCAGTTCAGCATTCAACACAATCATCCCTCAACAGCTCATTCACAAACTGGTCCAGCTGGGGCTCAACACTTCGCTGTGCAACTGGTACATGTGGAAGAATTGACAATAAAGCAGACTTGACTTGACTTGCTTTCATTAATTATTAAAAATGTGAGCCAAAATTCAAGCTATGCATATTGTGTGTGTATACATACGTGCATGCATACATACAGACAGTCGTGGTCAGAATTATTGGCACCCTTAATAAATATGATCAAAGAAGACTATCATTATGGGGCTATCATTATGACATAAATGTTTTTCTCTAATACACATTGGACACAATTAACGGCACCCTTTTATTCAATGCTTTTTATGGCCCATTATAACATTTATAACAGAGTCAGTCACTTTTTGATTTCTGTTGGTATTTGATTTGAATCAAAGATGCCATGTATCTAAACAAGATGTCCAGGACCTCCAGCAGAAATATAGGCCCACAACATTAAAAATACAGCAGTATATTTCATTGTACACATGGTGTACTTTTTATCCCTGTGTAAACCCATCTTGAGTGTTTGTTGCTAAAAAGCAATTTTTTTAGTTACATCTTACCATGGAAGCCAGTCCCATTTGAAGTTACAGCCGTGTCTGACAACAGAATATGCTGGGGATTGTTTTTGGATGAGAGCATTTTTTTATTTTTATTTTTTTTTTTTTTTAAGGTTTTCTGACCCTGAGACTCAACTACTTTCTGCAATTCTCTAGCTGTGGTCCTTGGAGAGTCTTTAGCCGCTCAAACTCTCCTCCTCACCGTGCATTAGGACGATATAAATTATCTTTTGCTGCACATCAGAAATATATATATATTTTTTTCTCATTGTGATGGATGATTAAGGGGAAACCTTTGTTTTCCCTCCTGTTTATATTCATGTGAAACAGGAAGCCATGGCTGGAGAATTTCATGTTCATAATCACCCTGGTATGCTCAAAATTGTAAATATGAATGGGAATATACTTCACATATATTCTACTCATAAGAATTTCTAGGGGTACCAATAATTGTGTCCGTGTATTTGAGAAAAACATTTATTTCATGAGATTTTCCCCCACCTCTGGAAAACAGGGAACATCAAGTTAACATCCTTTTATGGGCATCTCTCTGGCTCTCTTTTGTCCCAGTAAACACTGTTGGCTTTCTTGATCAAACATTGACTGATCTCAGCACGTTACGCTGAGCAATACGTTTCTTCAGCTCTTATGGGCCATTTGTAAATGTGCACAGTGCTGTAACTGCTGGCAGTGTGTTAGAAAGAGAAGCATTTGCATCTTTCCACTCATTCAGTTTCTCATGGCTGTTTTAAAGCTCATGATTGGTTACCCCTGTTAAGAAGACCAACTACAGCTGTGAGTCCATTTTGGTTCTAACGATTCACTCAGTCTAACACAAATGTGTCATTACATGTCAGAAGAGTTTGTAAAAAGATGTCTGTTGCACTACTTCCATCAGTGCTTTGGTTGATTTTAAAAATGTGTGGAGACCCTCAGCCATGTATCATGGTCGCATTAAACCACAAATGTGAAAACACCCCCAAAATAAATGTATCAAGATCACTTTAAACATACTGTATCTTTTCACTGTTCAAAATGTTTCTACTATGTGTTTTTTTTGTTTTATCTATATAAACAGACATTGGACTATAGATAGATAGATAGATAGGGCACTACATCATTACCTTCATTGCTGTTCAAAACAGCCATGTAATTAACTACATCTCTTTATGCTGATTGAGGATCTGATATGAGGCCCTGAATATAAAATACAACATGATTCAAAAGACCAGAGATCACTCAAGCATTAAACCTTTTAAATAATTTGGAGTGAATTTATTATTTCAAAAATGTTAAATCCATTTAAATGGATGCCTAAAATCCACTCATTAAAACTATTAATAATGTTTTTCCAAGTTTGAGAACCCCTGGTTAATATCTGTTACATGTCTTCTAGATTTACATGGTTTTCCTCAACGCTTGATTGATTTAGATGTAACCTAATTTTTTTTAACTAGTTACTTCATTTGGATTTATTTCTTATTTGGAAATAATTTTATATCTTAATATCTTTATCGATGCTCTTTTGAACCTGATCTGAAAGAACAGGGCAGTCTTTCACAGCACAGAAATGTATTTAACATTTTGCACCCTGAACACTATCCACTGAGGAAATGCAATGTGAGGATGCCAGAGCAGATCAAAAGAAATTTTATTTGCAATTTTTATTACAAGACATAATATAGCTGCTTATCTTCACTGAATCTTCTCTGCAGTCCATTAGCAGTGTGATCCTATTAACAAAAGACAAGATTCCCAAATCAACTTTTCACTTCATTACTCAGTGAGATATTTTTCTGAGCATTTCATTTAGGCATATTTGAAGTTCTAAAATACAAATTTAGTTAGTTCAAAAACTGTTGTGTAATTGTCCTAGAACAAAACATTGCTCTTGGGAGATTCTTGTTCCCCATCCATTGTCCTCCTGCTCTGGGACAGTGAGAGCAAGTACACCTTCATGTTTAATCATTAATGCTGTAGAGCAAGAGTTCATACATGATAATTAGTAGAGAGGTGGAAAGGTCATTACTGTTCCTCTCATCTCTCCAGATACTGTACAATGTGTAGGATATCAGACTGATTCGGACAATTTAAGATTCGGTCAGATTGGTGTTGAACAACCCAAAGAGCCGAATTCCACAAAGGGGCCCAAGACAACAGGATGTGCGTAAATCAGATGACCAAGATTAATGGTGAAAGACACCGCATATCATGACCATCACATGAGGAAAATCATTAGTAGAAACTGCGTTGGGTGGTTTCCCCCACCTAGAAGACAAAGACCAGACTGAGATTCCTTATGAGACCTTTTAACCTCTGGTCTTCACAGAACATGTCCTTATGTTCACAGAATGGCACAGAAACTGTCTTTTACAGATGTAGATGCACCAAAATGAACTCAAAAAGACTTATAAACTAATATCAGTCCATTGCTTAACTCCATATCATGTATGTAACCCACACATTTGACTATCATGTTCTAATCACTTATTGTGTATGTCTTTTTAATAACTATTGAATAGCTTAAGGGTTCATATTCATGTTTAGTATGTGTGTGTTTGAATCTTCTTGCTTGAAACGTT
>NW_015558637.1:929007-934553 GCF_001515605.1 Sinocyclocheilus anshuiensis
ATTCTTCGTCAATGTATCATATTCTTGTTATAAGAAATCATGTCAAAATTATACTCTGCAAGAGCGGGAACATTCGGACCATGTGACTGATGAGATGACATGTTGATTTATGTATTGGGAGGAGAAACATACAACACCCCGAGCAAAGACAATATCTAATTTGTCAAGTCACCATTTGGGATGTGTCCAACAGCCCAGTTTAAATACTCAAGACACCATCAAATTATGCTTCTAGCTTTTTAGTCATAGTTTTAGCCACCGTGATGCTGCTTTTTAGCGCTCTTTGAGTATGCTCTGGCTTACACGCCATTTGCTCCTCTAAAACCATGAGGAGAAAACCCATCTAGTCGCGTTACGTTCGTTCCTCTACTTTAATTTATTTTCTTTTCCGGTGAGAGTTTCGTGTTCTGAGTTAAGTTTTGTCTCCGAGTTCAACCCGGGTCTGTGACCGCCTCAAAACTTCAACCAGCCCACAACTCCGCATCTTCAGCCAACTCCCAACCACAGGCTTCCCAAGTCCTCACTTCAACGGCTACTGAACTTCCAGCCAATCAGCAACCTCGGGAAACCCCCTTTTCTGCAATGACAACAAAGGGAACCCCCCTACACAGGCAAAGCAAGTACCTCCGGATTCTAGCTGAACTGGTGCATTTAATATAAATTTTACCCTCATTGAGAAACTCGATTCAAGGGTTAATTAAGTGATTGATGGTTGTTCAGGTCTATGCAATTGCACACATTGCTGTAAACTTGCAAATGATATGATGAAAAAGCCATGACAACTTATGTTTTTAAGTTACTTTAACTCATAAAAATAATTTAAGCAATTTCAACTTTTTTTTATAAGTTATACTAGATTCAACTTGATTTTTTAAGTCAGTTTAATGTTACTGAAATTCAAAGAGCCCAATTTAGCTTTTTGGCACTAACCGGCCAAATCTCTGAACATGGATTCATGCGCAGGAGTCAAATTTATTCATGAATTTAATATCAGAGTCCTTTCCAAGAAAAAAAAAATATTTTGGATGCCACCCGCCATAAAACAAGAAGAAGAAGAAGAAGAACGTGGATGAGGTGAGTGAACGCTTGTATAACACAATTTTTGGGAGATTATTGTTCATTTTAGCACAATAGAGCAGAATTAGTTATGTTCTGTCATTGTTTTCCGAACTGTGTTTACCTTTCAAGTTTGGAATAAAGTTAAGCGGTTTTTTTTTAATTATTATTATTTGATTTTTTTTTTTATCAACCGTTCAAGCTAGGATAATATAAGTTAACTTGAGGTAGACGACGAGCTGTTTTCTACGACGCATGAACTAATTGTCACCAGTTTTGTCAGTTTGTTCTGTTCAAACTAGAAGAACATATGAAACTTCTTAATATGATTTAAGAGACCACGATTCAAACTATTGTTAACCTTGTTCATTTGTGACTAACGTTACTTTTTTAGAAAGACGTTTTTGTCAGCCGAACAACCGACATGTTAAACGTTACATTCAGTTGGACGCACTGTAGGCCTAACGTTACATCTGTTCCTCACAAGCTCGTTTTCTGTGCCATTTGTTATTTTATTGGCCATCATCATATATTTTATATATAACTTTGTTTTACGATTGCAAATTGCTTACTGGTAACAGTAAATGCAAACAAATGCATTATGTTGTATGAATCGGTCATATTTTAATCATGAACAAAAAGTCTGTAAAAGTGTTGTGTAACTTACATCTTTGGGCTAAACTGTAATTAGCAAGTAACCAACAATTCCCCGTTTACCTCCCTTTGTAGGCTATGACTGAGCACATTACACTGAGGATCACCATCCATCTTGATAATTGTTTTTAGGCAACTCAGGTTATTAAAGGGTTATGAGGTTCTTGTATAGGAAATGTCTTTGCTTGTGTGTGTGTTGTTTACAAGTAAATTTAAGTTGAATAATTATTATTTTTTTTTTACAGGCACACGCTTGTGAGTCTGAGACTGGATGAAGGGTGAGTTTTGCATTTCTGTACCAAATAAAGAGTATAAACTATATCTTAAGATAAGTCAATATTTGAACCACTTTAAAGTTTCCCCCCAACATATGTTTTTCTCTTTTTATAGGCAAACAGTTGACTGTGAGTCTGAGACTTGATGAATGGTAAGTTTTGCATTTATGTACTAAATAAAGAATATAAACCATATCTTATTAAGATAAGCCAACATTTCAACGACTTCTTCTCCTAGGATCATGAAACAGTCGTCCATAAAATGCATTGCTGTTCTATTGTAAGTAACCTTAAAGATTCCTAAATGAATCTACTTCTGGAAGGCCGAATAAAGTGCTTTTGCTTTCGCCTAGAAACACACAGCATCTCCCTGACATGGCTGCTTCAACCGACCAAGACAGAGACCCACCCGCCATTTGTTTCAGTGTGATTTCAGTAAGTTTGCTAGGTGCGCCCACTGCGCTTGAAAACGGACGGTGGGCAAGCTACACTTCAATACTGCAGCTTGGGTGGGGAGACTACAAGAGCAGCGAAAATTTACATTTCTATTTAATTTATGTTTCTCACAGTACTCAGCCTTCATGAAATTAATATTATGTTATCACAAATTGTTAAATATATTACCTTTTGTTGAATAAATGCTTTGAAATGGGAATTTTTAAACTTCGATTGAGGGCGATGACCACTTAGCGCCACTCTCACCTGAGACAGGCAGCACATCTGTCAGCACAGACGCTGTTTGCCCATCATCCTGCATGCAGTGATGATGTTTATATTCATATTGTCTTCAGAAAGATATGGAAATGTTATTCACTAACGTTTCACATGGTTCATGCTTAACTCACATGCCATAATTAATATCATGACACAATCATGCCTAACTCGCATGGTCCTTTATTAAAGCAGCAATTAACTTACATTTTAATAAAATTAAAAAGGTACTCATCTTTCTTATTCATTTAAATAATGTTTTTATTCAGTTAAAATAAATAAACAGCTCACAGTTGATCAGTTAAATGTCCATTTTCGCCGATAAAATCAAGTTATGCGCGCTGTACGGAACACCATTATAAGTCTGTACGGAACACCGTTAACCCTTATCATCTTCCGTACACTGGCAGAGGCGGTACTTTTCCCCACTTTTCTCAAAAACTATTGGTCCTAAAGACATCAATCAAAGTGTGGACTGTAGAATGGGTATTCCCCCAGAGAATGATCACACAAACATGCTTGTTTGTCTTTCAATAACGGAGGAGTGGTCGCTGGCGTGTGGCGAATAGTGAAAAGTGTACGGAACATGGTTAGTCTACGTTACATCTTTGGGCTTAACTGTAATTAGCAAGTAACCAACAATTTCCCGTTTATGAGGTTGTTGTATAGGAAATGTCTTTGCTTGTGTGTTTGTTGTTTACAAGTAAATTTAAGTTGAATACTTTTTTTTTTTTACAGGCACACGCTTGTGAGTCTGAGACTGGATGAAGGGGGAGTTTTGCATTTCTGTATCAAATAAAACCCTGTTTATAAGCACTGCAAGAAAACATTTTTTTTTAAATGTTTCAAACAAATGTTGTAGTATTTTTATTTTTTTTATCTGGATCCAAAATAAAGTTTACATTATCCTAACTAGAAAATTTTGAACTTAAGTTGAAACAGCAAATATTGTAAAGTCAAATGAACTTAAAACAATTCAGCACTAGGCAAGATTTAAATTAGTGAGCTGAAATTACTTGTACTTTTAAGTTGATTTAACTTAAAATTTTAAGGCAGCCACAAAACTTACGTTTTTAAGTTGAAAGGGGTGAAAATTTTTTACAGTGTGGGATTTCACATTTTCATTCTCTCAAACTCATTCTTTCCTCACTTTCTCTCTTCCTGCAACGTGTGTGAGTGCGTGTGTTTGTGTTAGACTAGTTTATATGTCTTAGATTTATCCAATAAAGTCTTATTGATATTGAAACGAGAAGTATCTTGTGTTTTGTGCTTACAAGTTAATGTCTTAAACTGCCGATCTTGTTACTGTGCTAATTAATAGTGTTTTCACTATACTTTGGATATTAATATCCATTGCAGAATTGATGTTATATGGCTCGTTCAATGAATCCCTGGCCGACTCAGTGATCAGCCGTAAAACAGTGATTGTCCAAATTCCCTATAAAATCATAAATTATTCCCTTTGAGCTAAATTGACCTGTTTCCCTTACAAATGTATGAACATTAGATTTATATCCAGTCAGCCAGACTGAGCTGAAATTAGCAGAACTTTTGATGAAATTAGACTAAATGGCATGTGATGTCTACATGCAGAAAACAAAATCTGTGTTGTACATATGTATACTGCAGGCTTTTGGGACAAATGAGAACTGACGAAAAGATGGCAAATACAGGAATGTAAAACGTTTGATTGCTTCTTCAGGAAGGCTTCAAAAATGGATAAGATTTTTTTTTAAATGCCTGAGAACTTAATTACATCTGTGGTGTTAACTGGACATTTGTTGACTTACGTGACTAGTTAGTGCAACAGTCAGGTTCTGTAAGTAAAACATCATTTATTTTTTTCCCACAGGGAAATTAATTTTTTACTTAACCTTTAAAGACTGAACTGTTCACATTTCAACTTATTTTTTAAATAATCATGATGAAAAGCTACATTTAGGGTTTGGTATCGTTTGTTTTTTTTTCGATACCGGTGCCAAATCGATACTTTTAAAATGGTACCAGTGCCTAAAAGGTGCCTGAAATACTTACTAAAAAATAAATAAAAAAATCCCCCCAAAAACTGATGGATTGGCCATTAGAATAGAAATAGAATAGAGTGCAAATGAGGGTCAAGTTTTTTTAATTAAAAAAAACAAGCAGATAAAATTAGAAGTAGCATTAGAATAGAGAGTGCTAGAGTTAGAGGGTCAAATGAAGATGAAAGAGATGTGTTTTCAGCCGTTTCTTGAAAATATTAAGGACTCAGCTGCTTGGATTGAGTTGGGCAGGTCATTCCACCAGGAGGGAACAGTTAATGTAAAAGTCCATAAAAGTTTTATCATAGAATGCAAAATGTTTCAATACAAGCATTTCACTCAAATGTAATTTATGCAATATTTCAAACCTTTAACCCACTTGGGAAAATCAACCCATGGCAACAGTTTAAAAGTAGCACAATTCTGTGGAAAAAACGCGGACTTGGCAACCCTGCATCCAACAAGAGCTGCAGGAGTCAGATTTGACTGATCACAGGTCGAGAATAAGAATACACCGCATCCTGAGAGCGGCAAAATTATATACAATATTAGAATGTTTAAAGGAGTGGACACGAAAATCGCGGGAGCGAAACACATGTTGCGGGAGCAGGCGGCAATGGTCAGAGATTCAGGGGGAGCGAGATGAAGAAAACAGCCGAATCCCAGACATTTTGGGAAATTAAGAAATCCCGGCCGGACGCATTTTTGTAGGTCCAAAAGAGGACGTATGGGTCACCCTAATTTATAGGGTAATTTATAATTTACAAGAAGCCTCATCAGATCACAAAAGGAAGCATTTGACTGGTGTTGTGGAGTAAAAAGGTTATAA
>NW_015558637.1:934844-939888 GCF_001515605.1 Sinocyclocheilus anshuiensis
AGGGAAGTTTAGCTTTAGGCATTTTAATTTAAGCATGTTTAGCTTAGTTAACGGAAGGCTACCTGCTGCCATCAGAGCAAGTGTAATTACTGCAATTAGTTGTGCTTTTAAGTCGGAATGTGAAAACCACATGGACACTCTCGTCACTACAAAGATGTGTTGGATTTGTATTATTAGACCTTTCTGACTTGAGTTCACGTGCATTTTCTCAGTCGGGAAATTATTTTTCACGTGCGGTGGCGCGATGATGTTTCTTACGTCCGTTTCGGAGAACCAGAGGACAAATATTTCAATCGATCGCTCAGGCATATGACAATCGCATGCGATTTATCGTGCAGCCCTAAAAAAATTAATAATTTTGATGGCGGTTTCTGCGGTGGCGAAGAAACGTAAGCTATTAATAAGATTAGTATTGACCAAGTTCAGAGGCTGTCATATGGGGATCAACTTACTTTGTTGTGTATTTTCAACAGTTTCAATATGAAAAACAACTTTTATATTGATTCAATGGATTTATTGCATTTTAAAGAAGAAGAAAAAAGTGTCATGGATTTATTGCATTTTGGGGAAAAAATTATAACATTTTATAATAAATCTTTGAAAATCAAAATCTGGATTTGAATTTGTAATGTTATTATAACCTAAAGATGCTATGTGAAAGTTTGAAACAGAAAATAGTGGTTTTCATCTTGCCACTTTCTTGGAGGTACCGGTGCCATATTGGTACCGGGTTTCGGTACCCAACCCTAGCTACATTACCCATGATACTGTGCAGAAAATCTCATCAATCAAAGAGTTGCAGCCAGTAAATCACACCAAAAGAGCTTGTGGGAACTGCCTTCTCTCATGCAGCACCACAAACGATACCTACACTTTCAAAATGCTTAAATATTTGTATATATATATATATATGATGAATCGCCTTCGATTATGAAAGCGATATTGCGTAGCTTGTCAGTAATTTACGGCTCTGTGTATTAAATCCTGCTCCATCTGAAAGCACGTGATGGAGATTTACTTCTAATCACAGAACTGGCTTTACTGACGAGATGCGCATGACAATCGCATGCGATTTATCGTGCAGCCCTAAAAAAATTAATAATTTTGATGGCGGTTTCTGCGGTGGCGAAGAAACGTAAGCTATTAATAAGATTAGTATTGACCAAGTTCAGAGGCTGTCATATGGGGATCAACTTACTTTGTTGTGTATTTTCAACAGTTTCAATATGAAAAACAACTTTTATATTGATTCAATGGATTTATTGCATTTTGGGGACAAAAATAATCAGTTTTTTTAAATAAATCTTTGAAAATCAAAATCTGGATTTGAATTTTTAATGTTAGTATAACCTAAAGATGCTATGTGAAAGTTTGAAACAGAAAATACTAGTGGTTTTCATTCCAAAATCAACCAACTACAAGGTGAATCACAACATTACAAACTTTAGCGAGGGAAAGTACTAGAATCCCATGAAGCATATGACAATCAAATAAAAAACGCTGGGTGAAATATAAACCAATTAATTTAAAGTTGTTGATTCTATAGAAACAATATGTTTTAAGTTTATTGCAAAATATGCATATTTTGCAATAAACTTAAAACCATTAATCATACGCTTCATGTTTGTAATGTTGTGATTCACCTTGTAGTTGGTTGATTTTCCCCTTTAGGGATTTTTTAAAGTTTTTGTTAAAGCCATGAACTAAGGCTTTAACAAAAACTTTTTTAAATCCTTAAGGGAAAAAAATAATTTAAAAAAATACTAATGCCAGTAAAAAAGTGGACGGGCACTAATGCACTCTATAATAATAATAAAAATGTTTGTCACAAATATCATTGTAGTTGCTGTTTTTGACTATTTTATTTATTTTTAATTTTGATGTGATTTGTTTTAATAAAAAGTGTATATAATGTAAAAAAAATGATACAGTATTGATTGCTTGTTTATTGTATTGATTGCCCTGGTAAATGGTGTACACCTTTAACATGGTAACTGTTTAAACATCAAATGGACCTGGATCATTCAGTGATTACACCCAAACATGCCCTGCTGAAAAACACCGCTGAGACCAGCCAAAGCAGGTTGGCTGGTTTTAGCTGATCTTCCAGCCGGGACATTTCAGGTTTTGACCGATTCTTTACCTGGTCAGTCTCGGAGACCAGCTGACCAACCAGCTAAAACCAGCTGAACACCAGATTGATCAATTTAAACCAGTTAGCCTACACCCATCTTAAACCAGCACAGGCTGGTTTCAGCAGGGTGGGAACTTTACTTCCTGATTTCAGATGTCCAGTCAACAATCTGCTGTGGCCAGAATAGGCATTTGACACTAGTTTTGTTCCACCAGCATAAACCATGCAGCCTAGATATTTCTTGATAATTTTTTAACAGTAAACTATAGTGTATAAACCATATTTCTACTCTGACCTGTACGATCTGCCATAGGTTGTTGTTAGCTATGTTGTTTGACATCCAGTGGCATGACTGCACATTTCCCACCTGATGTTATTCAGTCAAATTCCAGTTTGATCATGCCTTTTGATCACATGGGACGCGCCTGTAGCGCCTGTGGAATCTGCATGCGTTTGTAGGCATATACTCCAGCATTCACACCAGCGTTCACATGCTAGCAAGTCGCATGCTCATTTATACCCACAGTCGCATGCATACGCATTCACTGGCTTACTAGACGCTCAGAGAGAGGGGGGAATGAATGCAGCAGTTTTGAAAGAGCGTTTGGCTCGGTTCAAATAGTTGCCATGGTTTCAATATGTTGCCATGGAAACACAAGCTGCCAATAAAATGAATCTGAATGCAATCTTTGCAGCGAGAGTGGGGATGAAGGGAGGAGAAGGGTAAAGTGAAGCTGAATAAGAGGGAGAAAGCGCCCCTCCGGATTGCGTCCCACAGTAAAGTGAGCAGTACGGCGGAGGTTTGGCGGGGTGGGGATGTTTGCTGGGAGGTAAGAGGAAAGAAAACAGCGCCACAGAGAAAGCAGGGGGTAAGCGCTAACTATTTTAGGCCGCCTGTCGTCATAGTAACGACAGCCTCGCCATAGCATGAGGAGGTAGTGTGAGAAATGTGAGGGAGAGAGAGATAAACACAACGCTTTGAGGGCTCAGGAAATGTGTCCTACGTGAGTCACGCCGATGACTCTCCTCAAAATGTCATGGTTTCTGCTCGAGAGCCGCAGCTTCGGCTGCTCCCCGGACCGTCTGCAGGTCTCGTTTGTCTTGATTTACCGCGTCTATTCGCATCTCTCGCTCACGGTCCCCTCGACCGCTTCTCACCCCCGCACGCTTTCCTCCTTGCATCGCGTTCCCAACTTCCCTCTTGCTCCCTCTCTGAAGGACAGAGGTATTCCCACATTTCTTGGTCGCCATGGCAACGCTGCAGCAAGAAGGGAAGAGAGGCCATGAGAGGGAGGAGGGGAGAAGGAGAGATGAGGCTGGGGATGTGTGAACAATGCTAATGCTACTTCACCAATTGTGTATTTACTCCTCCTCCTCCTCCGCTTTCCCTGTCTCCTCTCGCCCTCACCCCGGTGCTGTTTATCTGGCTCCCCTCTCCCGCGGGCCCAAAACTCTCTCTTTGAACAGTGCTGCCATTATCTGTGTTATGGCTGGGTCATTTAGCCGACGCCAGTATCCAGGGTAACCGGGGAGATGTGACATTGGTTCCCCACGTGAATACAAATATAGACAAGTATTCATCAATATCCAAAAGAGCCATTATGGGTGTAATGGCCGAGGCATCCCTGTCAGATCGCGCTATAAATAATGCAGTTTCATTAGAATCCAGCCGCAAGTCCAGCAGACTTCATCTCAACCTGATTGAGTTTATGCCCTGCCTATGGATGTGTGTGTGTGTGTAACGCTCAGTACCAGAATGAGTAAATAACTCTGCCGGTAAATCAGCTCAGGTACTGGATCTGGCGTCAACAGGTGTGTGTGTGTGTGTGTGTGTGTGTGTTTGGCACAATCACCTGCATTTACATGCAGAATTCATCTTCTTCCGCCTCACAGCGTGTGTCTCATCCTAAAGGCTTTTCTTGGTTTAATCTATAAATAGATATGCTTTGATATCAGTAATTTAATTGAACGCAGCTTATCATCACTTTCTGAAGCCTGTTGAAATGGCCTTTTAAATGGATAGGGTTTCCGAGAAATTACAGGCACCATGAAATCAAAATATTGCAGTATTTATTTATAAATGATTTTCCCGTGCACACCATAATTATTTTTATTATTATTATTTTTAAACAACTCGCCCTCTTCAAACACGTCTTCTGTGATGACGTGTCTACTGGCACGACCTGTCACTCACATGAGATCGCGGCAAACCTCAACGATCCAATCAATTTCCAATGGACAAAAATAAGTCCCGCCCGACATTTTTTCTTGTTCGAGAAGCTTTCACTCGAACATTATGGAGAGCCAGAAGTGCCACTTAAAAATAAAATGAAGAATCAATTTAATAATTCAAACATAAAAATGTATATAAATAAATCACTTTTTAAATGATCAAATTAATACACATATTTAATACACATAAAATTTATTTTTTTTATTTGTTTTTATTGTTTTATTAAACTACATTTAAAAACACTAATTAAATAAACAACTTTAAACATGTGTATTAATTTGTACATTTAAAAAGTAATTTATTTATATACATTTTTATGTTTGAATTGTTAAATTGATAAATTGATTCTTCATTTTATTTTTAAGTGGCACTCGTGGTCTTCCATAGAACATACGTCACAACAGAGAAGAAAAGGCTATTAAAACTTCCTTCTTGTGCCGACTTTAAAATTATGTCATGTTTTACTGACCCTCATGTTGTTTCAAACTTTGGTCACTCTTATGCATTCAATCAATAGGACTGGGGAATTAAATTTTGTTTGTCAATCCAAACTATCATATTACTTTGGAGGATGTGCAATATCGCTCACAAGTCATATGGACTATATTTTAACAATTATTTCAACTTGAAATCTTTAGTCTCTATTTAATAGAACTGCATTGAAATAAGTGACTAAA
>NW_015558637.1:940239-945832 GCF_001515605.1 Sinocyclocheilus anshuiensis
TGCACCTACTTTTATTTTATATTTTTAGTCTAGTGGTTTAATTTCTGTTTAGTATAAAAAAGGACAGAGGTTAAAACCCTGATTTAATGTAGGCCTATGTTTTTTTTGTAATAAAACAATAAAAATTGATAATGATTCCATTGGTGTGCCATGGGGGAATAGGATAACCTGTCAAACCCTAATAATAATAATAAATACATATGTTATTATCAATACTAGGCTATATAAATAATTCTTCATCAATATTTGGTAGGAATCCTCCAATGGAACACAAATCAAGTCATTAGCAATTTATCTTATTTATAATCATAACAACAATAATTATACAGTGCATTTGTGCCATTAATTCCCGCCCACTTTTTCAGTGCATGGCGTTGGTTCCAACGTTGTTGTTTTTTTCATTCATTTTTTCCATGTACACTTTTAAAAAGTCTTAATTGAAGCAAAATAAACCATGAACAAAGCCAACCAAGATGAATCACAAAATTATGAACATTATTTGAAGCCAAAAAAATAAAAATATTTGAAATTATTTGAAAATTGGACAAAAAAAAAAGTGACTGCGTACTTAACGGCTTTAGTGAGGGAAAGAACTACAATCCCAAGAAACATTGCAACGACAAATAAAACTATTCATGCAAAGTTGTTGATATATCTATCTAATACAAGTTGATATACTGTATCTGTCTAATACAAATTTGTATTCATATGCATTCATGCAAATTAAATTTTTTTCAACATGGAAACATTGTTTCACGTATTGGAACGTGTGAGTAAGCGATGACAGAAGAGTCTTTTTTTGGCCAAATTATTCTTTAAATATAAAGACGGCAGTCCATTAAAGCCGAGCATGAAGGTTCTATTTGTAATTCATTTATCTTACATGCGTGAATGAATTCCCAGCCAACCTGCAATGGAGTCCGCTACATGCACTACACACCGCTGTCTTGAGTGTGAACAGCAATGCTTTTGAAACGATCCATGTGCATGTGAGCGTGTGTAAACGCATGCACAAATAAGACATAGTGCCGCCACTATGTCAAACTGCGACGAGTTTAACACATGTACTATATGGAGTCGGAAGGAACAGTATGTTTTCGTTGTACGCCCTGCATTTATGCCTATACCCCGAAAAATGATTTTGAACTCTGAGCACACAGATCCTCAAGCCCCTCAGTGCCATGGAAACAGCATATCTCCGATAGCAACAGTGACCATGGTGACATTTGTGACGTAACCTGATGTTCTGTCATTTCTGTAGTGGGGTGTTTTAATTCTTTTTCTCCCTCTCTCTCTGTTTCTCGAGGTCCCTAATTGCAGCTCATTTGGAAGCACGAACGCGTTGTTGTCTTTAAAGATGCATATTAAAATCAGATATCAATCCAGGCTCTATCTTCTCAATGCCTCAAATGATCTTTTGTCTGACAGAGGTGTGAACCTGGAGACCTGTAAATTTAGCAGTCTCGCACATATTTTGCGAGACTTTTTTGTCAAGCCGTAGGCAGCATTTGCACAGACTGCTTGTTATGTCACCATTAGTGCTGAAAGGCACTATTAATAATATTTCGTTAGAGTATGTGCATAGATTTGTGCAATAAGGTTCAACTGACATAAGATTATGTTGTTGATGTGTCATTGTACTCCCTCTCCGACTATCATCCTGTTTTTCTTTGCTTCACTCACTTACTCATGCACCCTGCTTTGCAATCAATAACTCATCTTTCAGCGTCGATTTTCCTCTTCCCCACAGGAAAACAAACGTCCTTCTACAGGACAAACAAAGGGGAGAGAGGGGGAAAGAGATGATGACACACCAAAAAGAGAGGACAGGATGCGTGTCAGATATACTGAAACTGAAACATACTGTCATTTTAAGGGAAGGAAAAAGTGGGCCAGGGGGTGCTGGCTGGGGGAAGACTGAAAGGGTAGTTATGCGATGGATGATTAGCCCTTGTATCCAAAAGTTACCCTTTACAACTGTATCAGCGCAGAGCGGATTGGAAGAGACGAGGAGGGGTTGTTTGGGGGGACGGCATATGGAAGGGATGGAGCTTAAATCAGCACAGAGATCAAAGGCCTGTATTGACCTACGGTACAGATGCATTAATTTCATATAACTTGGACTGCGAAAGATAGACAGGTTTTAAGGCTCACAATGTGAAAATGATATTCGGCTCAGGATTAAAAGGCAGCTGTAATACTGAGTTTATAACTAGGAATCTTCTTAAAGGGGACATTGGATGCAAAATTCATATAAATGTTTGCATATAAATGTGTTTTAGCAGTGGGTGGACACAACCACCCTGCAATGATAAAAATCCATTGACTACTTTTTTTAATCCCCAAAAAAACCTAAACAGTCTCAATCAAGCTGTTTGCTCAGGCCCCGCCCACGACCGCTGACAGACTGTATTAGCACATCTCCACTAGTCTTGCGTAGCCAGACCTTCAGACTGACGGCTGAAGGTCTGGAATTCATGGCAGCTTTTATTGGCCAAGGCCCGCCCATGAGGCCGTTTGACCGACATGTCAAACAACCAATCACAGTTCGTTTAGTTTCAGCGTCACGCTTCGGGGCGTGGAAATGTCGCCACAATAACAGACCGGTGTGTAAAACTCTCGGACGTATTTTAAAGATTCTATGCCGCGAATTTGAAATATTTCACATACTTTTGAAAATCCGGCGTTTAACTGATCCTGATAAGCGCTCATCGTCACAGTTGTAAAGGGGGTGAGGGGGTTTGGCGCCACGGCATCTTTGTTTCCAGGCGGAACGTTAAAGAACGCGACACACGTCTCCCGGAAATCCTGTATAATTCAACCAATCCGATGACTTCGAAACTCCTGAAGTGTTTCCACTTTTGTGTGCCGTATGCATCAGACGTTCAATCAATGGTCCGTGGGCGTGACGTCTGAGGCTGAGACTACATCTCCGCCCTCAGCCAGTTGTATGCTGTCCGCCATTTTCTCTGCGCTCGAGCAGCTCTAGCAACAACAATGACTCGCAAGCAATGCAGGTGTTTTGTAGTTGGATGTAAAAGTGAACATGAGAGTCTTCATTTTCTCCTGACATCAGAGCCGCTAAGGACACAGTGGATTAGTTTAGTTTTTGATGGTAATGCTCCACCGAATACACTTAAATTTGTTTATGTCTGCGCAAATAATTTTACTCCAGATTGCTTTCTGAATGAGGGACAATTCAAGGCAGGTTTTGCTAAAAAGTTAAAACTCAAGGATGGATCAGTACCCACCGTTTGTGATCCAGCTGCACCAAGACACACTTGATATTTTTTATGATTATTTGCAAATCTTCCACGGAAGAGAGGGGTGGAGTGAGCAGTAGCTCATTATCATTTAAAGAGACATAATGGTTCACTGTGAACAGAGCTGTTTTTGACAAGGTAAAAAGGCTGTTCTTTTACATGACCATTGAGGAATTTTAACCAAAGTATGTTACAGACGTTTCATGAAGACCCTAAAGAATCTTACCAACTTGTGGAAAATGGGCATCCGATGTCCGCTTTAAAGAGATTGTTCACCCAAAAAACATTTACTCTACCTCATGTAGTTCCAAACCTGTAGGACTTTCTGGCTTGTGAATAAAAAGAGGAGAGTTTTAGCATCTGCTCCTTATCATACAATAAAAGTGAATGGTGACTAGGGGCTGTCAAGCTTCAAAAATGACAAAAAGGCACCATAAAAGTACTATAAGGGGCTGTTGACATACAATGCTTTTCTATTCCACTGCACCACTCTTCCATTGTTTTGTAAATGTGCTAGATAAATGTTTTTGACCGTACTGAATATTTTATTTTGTAATGTTTTTTTACAGTATCTTGCACATGATGCAGCATTCTGTGGCACTCAGGTCAACTTTAAAAAAAAACGTGTCTTGATGCCTTGCGTTTTTACCCCCCATTCCACTGCCCATGTCTCAGTTTTTTCTGTGAACTCTGGCCCATACGACCTGTGCCCTGTAATCTTATGAAGTCATACAATCACACAAAGCTATAGTAAGACTTCAAAAGACTTTCAATGTAGCACATGAATCATGTCGTTACAGTATGTAGAAATAGAGCAGGGCAAATTGTTCTGTGTCTTTTGTGGTCTGAGGTACAAATAAAATTATATTGGAATAAGTTGAGGGTGAAAATATTTTTTTATTTTTGGCTGAACTGTCCCTTTAACCTCAAAACTACAGAGAACAGCTGGAACATCTATTAATAATAGATCTCAACAGATGTATGTAGCTTTTAGTGTTGACAGCTGTTTATTAAGTTCAAGGGTGGAAACAAGGGGCAATACAAAACAAAACCTTCAATAAAAAAACAAAAACACACACCGTGACAACTGAATTCACTGGAAAAAGGAAAATTAAAGATGACTGGCAAAGAGTGGCAGTATTTTCACAATACTAAAGATGGCGCAATCATTTCAAGTTCAGCTATTAAAAAATCTATAGCATCTCTAAACTGTTACATGACTTTTGGTTTTGAATGGAATTGTGATGCAGGATTCAGGGATACAGTGCAGTCTGGGACATTTGTGCGCATTAGAACCAGTGTAAACATTCTGCATTATCAGATGCTTAAAATAGGTGTGAAAACAGAGCCCAGCCGAGGCTGTGGTAACACTAGAGTACATATGTATGTGTGCCTTGCAATGTTGGGAAGGTTACTTTGGAAATGTAATAGGTTACAGATTACAAGTTACCCTATTTAAAATGTAATAGTAGTGTAACTTTTTCAATTACTTTATTAAAGTAATTTAACTGATTACATTTGATTACTTTTCTAAATTTCTAATGAATGTTTATTTGCAACTGTTAATCATTTTCAAACATCTACACCATGCAGGGTTAACCTTACAGTAGTGCTCAACACTGTCAGAGTAACGCCGTTACATGTAACTAGTTACTCCCCAACACTGGTGCCTTGAGGTGAGAATAAGGATTGTTAAATCGCTTACATAATTTATTCAGTGCAAGTGTGGATCGGGCACCCTGGGTGAAGTGTGTGCCACAGCACTATTGTGAAGGGCACGTTTACAGACTAGGCTGCCTTTCGCTGATCTCTTACCAGGAACATGGAGGATCTCTAATCCAACTCCATACCAAGAACATGGAGGAAGTCAGTGTGGAATTACCATGCTACTATATAAAGAATGCAAAAAGAAGTATTTTGTCGTTTTCCTGTACACACACACACACGCATAAAGTTTAAAAAAGGGCAAATTTAATAAAGTTGCATAAATTTATATTATTGCATTAAAAATTATATTTATAATTATATTAAATAATTATAATTATATTATGATTATATATAAATCAACTATCTATCTATCTATCTATCTATCTATATATATATATATATATAGACAATATAATTTTCCGTAATTGTTTATATATAATGTTTATTTACGCGTGAAGACTCAATATTTTACACAATTTTGTGTAACTGTGTCTTGTTTTAAGGCTGCTTAGATATTTTTACTGGAAAATAAAATACTGATTAAGATTTTCAAAGGGGTCATATGATGTTGCTAAAAAGAACATTATTTTGTGTATTTGGTGTAATGAAATGTGTTTATGCAT